>NW_011888834.1:8880884-8881616 GCF_000151845.1 Pteropus vampyrus
AGTGGAGAACCAAAAACATGAAAATCAGTGTAATGACGGCTATTTAAAAAATATATTGTCAGGGGCCCTGAGGAGAGGCACCCATAAGATTGCACCTATTTCACAAGAATTTATCTTTCTGTGAGGTAGGGTGTGTGTGTGTGTGTGTGTGTGTGTGTGTGTGTGTGTTTCCAGTTCCCAGTTCAGTTCCTGTACAAAGTATATATTCAGTTAAATATAGTTCACTGATTCTGAATTTTTAGGGACAGAATCTTTTGTTTCACTTCCACCTCCAATCTGGAAAAATCATTCATTCTTTCATTCATTCAGTGCCTAACTTATCCAACTAATAGAGTAGGCACTGAGAACTCAACATTGAACAAAATGAACCTAGATCCACTCTCCTAGAAATTTCAATATACTAGAAGTATTAAAAGTAGCATATAATTACCACATGGTATGATTGATACTATGAGAGCAAAAGGAAGGGCGGGGGCCAGCAGGATGAAATAGCATGAACCTCAAAAGACAAATGGTTTTCAATAAGGTAGGAATTGTCCTTGGACACGGATAACTATGACTCTTTGTTTACATGCAGAGGTGTGGCAGAATGAGCTGCAATAGAGGTAAACCAGTTAATGCAAGTAGGTGGCGGGAACACTGAAGGGGAAAGGGCTTGAATCCTGGTGAAATGGTATTGGGGAGGGAGTGTTCCACATGGACCAGTAAAAAGATTTGGGAGGAAGGGGAGCA
>NW_011888834.1:8882476-8898307 GCF_000151845.1 Pteropus vampyrus
CACTGAAGGGGAAAGGGCTTGAATCCTGGTGAAATGGTATTGGGGAGGGAGTGTTCCACATGGACCAGTAAAAAGATTTGGGAGGAAGGGGAGCATCAAAAAGTTGGGTTAAGAGAAAGGAAGAACAAGGAAGAATGGATGAGAGTCTGAAGAATACATCACAGTCATTCTGGAAGTGAGAAAAATGCCAAGCAATTCTATTCACCCTGACTACTATGTACAATCCATCCAACACCTTTCTTACGTAAATTACGCAGTCGCTTAACTGCTCACTCTGTGATCTGTTTTTACTCTTGCTCATCCAATTGTCTACTCTCTAAATAGAAGCCAGATGATTTTTTAAAACATAAATCAGATCATTTTATTTCTCTGTAAAACCCTCTAGAGGTTTATCACTCTCAGCATATAATCTAAAATTCTTATCATTACCTGCAAAGCTTTACTACATGCATGGCCCCTTGCTGACCTTCCAAATGGAGGTTGGCCCCTGCCTCAAACTCTGGCAGCCACATAGGCCAACTTGCTGGTCCTTTAACTGGTCAAGTTGGTCCTCACTCAGGGCCTTTATACTTCATGTTCTCTCTGCTCAGAAACTACTGTTTTTGTTTTTGGTAAAGCTATTTCCTTTTCATCATTCATGTTTCCAACTTTAAAGGTGATTGATAACAGATATCACTCACTCCATTGTAGCTTTTTATTAGAACTTTCTGGGATGATAGGAATATCTGTATTCTCCAATACCACCAGCCAGCCGTATGTGACTATCAACTTCAAAGTCACTACAACAAATAAGGAAATTAATTTTTAATTCTTAAATTTTATTTAAATTCATTTAAGCTTACATAGTCACATGTGGCTAGTGGTTACTGTGGTGGAGAGCACAGTTAGGCCACAGTGCTAGTCCAGGCACGCACGCATGGAAGCTGGTATTTGTGAAATGACATTGCTGCTTTCTCTCTCACCAACACTGAAATGAGATTTTCCTCCAATCCAGAATGACAGTTAAAATAGTATATTATTTCTAAAGGGTTAGATAATTAATATTATTACTAAACTTCCCTTATTCTTCTTATAATTGTATTATCTGTTTCAATGATTCTTTTAATTTCTCTGAACCTCAGCTTCCTTGTCAGTAAAATAAATAATTGTGCACTAGTCAGCCATTTGCTTTACGGTCTTTTCCATCAAATATACACATAATTTAAATCATTATACTTCACACTTTAAAAAAGGTTATCTTCATATATAATTTCTGTGCTCAAGATGTCAACTTTAAGATGCATCATTGATTTAATAACATCTTTAAAGGAAAAAAGGCATTAAATGTATTCCAACTCTAAGGCATAACACAACTTTGGTAATGAGAAACTAAAAAATGTTCATCCTAGGGTCAAGGACCAACAACTGTGCAATAGAGACATAATAAATTATTATAATACCATCAACTAGTTTTATTTCTATTAAGCAGATGGTACTTTTATAATAAAATGGGTATAGAAATATTATGTTAACCCCATACCAAAAATGTCCAGCAAAAGTAACAAATAATGTACCCAGTAAATGTACAGAAGGGGTAGTTGGTAATGTGTCCCATAGTAAGGCCTACCCATTTTATTTTTCTTACTAACAGTTTAAGTTAAAGTTAGTCCATAAGACTGGCATTTGTTAATGATAAAGTCTCAAATAGAGCTCTGAATTTTCTAGCTTTTTACATACACAAGTCCCTAAGGGTAATATTGTACATCAGACATGAAATTCTAGGCTATTACTATTTGTTTTGACTTTGCAAAACCTTTGTTTAAAATATCCCAAACTATGTTTATTCTGTTGTTTTTTGAAATAATTCATGTGGCCAAAAGAACTACAGTCATTGATTTCCTCCTTATATAAAATTTAAGTTGATGGGGGAAATTAAGATATTCATAAACAGATATAATTATTAATTTATTATGTCTACATTCACATTATTTTACAATTATAATATATTGTTTAAAAGGTTAGACCTAGTTCTATACCAGCTAGACCTAAATAAAGATTATTTTGAATCTATAAATCAAATTCAATGCTCTGTGAGCCTTAAAAAAATAGCTAAGAAAACTAATTCAAAAACAATAAAGAGAAAATAACCTCACTATTCAATTTCATTCAGTGAATAGACCTAGAAAATCAGGATTGGATGTGGTTACTAATTGTTTTTAAATCCTTTTCATTACTAGCACTAAAGAGAAATGCTGCAGAAAGCAATTAATTTGTAAATAAACAAAGAAATAGTTTCAAAGAAAACTCAAAAGCCATTTTCTTCAAGCCATCTTTTTAAATGAAATATAAAAGCAAAGAATCTTTTTCTGAATTCCATTCAATGTCATTAGAATTACCAACAATTGCTACTAGTTTCTTTAAAATAACCTACATAATTCTCGAAAAAGGACCATGCAAAGCATAAACCCACACTCTACCAGATATAACATCCAATCAGTCAGCAAATATTTATTCATCATTTACTGATACGTGCAAGAAACGGGACAAAATGATTTTAAAAAAATCAGTTTCCACATTCGACAGCTCGCACGGTTTAGAGAAAGATACAGAATAGAAAAGCAGCAAACATGATTGTGGGAAGTGGAGTCAGACAAACCAACAGGAAGACAGATTGCTGCACGGTGGGGAGGGAAAATTAAAGAAAAAATGTGCAGTTGGGAATCGCTAATGTCTATTCATAAAAAAGTCATACCTCCATGTCTAGCTACATCAGTTGAAATATTCTTTCAAGGACCTGCTTAATATGCCACCCAGCCAAGCGGCCTAGTCTAAAACGCACAGAAGAGCCACTCGATAAATGTTGGCTAAATGAATAGCCATTTTTTTTGTCTCTGCAAAGCTGGTTCATATTAAAGTTTGAAACTTCATTAGTGTTCAGTCAAGAGCCTATTCATGAGCAGCTGAACAGTCTTAACCTACAATTTGCATTCTTGAAATTAGACCTTTTTTTTTTTCCGTGTAAAATCATTACCCATGTCTTCATCAATCATTTATTGAGTACCTGCGATAACATAAGACATTCCTTTAGTTGCTGAGAATACTGACATGAGAAAAATACTCTGTTTTTCCAGTTCTTAAATTTCTCATGGAAGAAAAAGTTAATAAATTTTACTTAATAAGAAAAATATCAGATAATGATATGCACTATGTGAAGAATGATACAATGTGTCAGAGGCAGGGTGGATCCTTTGGTGATCACAGAAGGTGTCTTAGTTTTGATTTCCCCAGTGGTAGACTTTGGGACAAGTATTCAAGGGCAAACATTTTGCCTGGGAGGTGGAAGAAACATCAGTAGAAGGGTAAGGAACTAAGACAAGGAATCAAGAACCCAATAAAAAGTTCCTTATCAGGACAGCTACCACTGCGAGCAAGGTCGGTTAACCCCACTGGGTAAACTCTGGGACCCAGTGAACATCCACATGCTTCTAGGTTTCCCATCTGAGGGGAGGAACTGGGGTATATATACCAGATTCTATCAGCCATTGGTTGAGAGTTGACGGGAGAGAGAGAATCAATTCCCTGGGACAGTCCTCCCTCAGCGTCCACAGAGGATTGATTCCAGGGCCCTCTGGATACCAAAATCCACGGATGCTCAAGTCTCTTATATAAAATGGTGTAGTATTCATATATAACCTATGCAATCCTTTAAATCATCTCCAGTTTACTTAAAATACCTAAATGCTGTGTAAATGCTGTGTAAATAGTCATTTTACTGTCTTGTTTAAGAATTAACGACAAGAAAAAAGTCTATATATGTTCAGTGCAGACACAACCATTGTAGGCCTAGGTACACAGTACACGTCAGCAACAACATGACATTTTTTTTGACAAATATTTTGCATCCGTGGTTGGTTTATACTGCAGATGTGGAAGCTGCAGATACAGAGGGCTGATTGCACTTATGTCTTTCTGGGCAGCAAAGGGAGGCTCACAGCACAATGAGATGTAGGCACTTCAGCTGTGCATCAGAGTAGGCCATGCAGAGTACATGGGTGGACTGGCAGAATAACTCTCGGAGGAGGAGATATTTATGCTGGAATCTAAATATAGAGCAAGATTCAAGGTAAAATATTTCCAGACAGAAGGAATAAGAATCATGCTTGGTATGTTTATCTAAGTTCATCTGGACAGAATGTATGGAGCAAAGGGAAGACGCATATCACAGAAAATCGGATCACAAAGGGCTCTGGAATCTAGAATGAAATGCCTGGAGTTTATGCTAGAAAGACATGGGTGGGAAGCACAGGCTTGACAAGATCTTATTGGCATTTCTAAATGCTTACTCTGGTGCAAATGAATAGTAGGATCTTGAGAGTAAGCAAGAAATTCAGGATGCTGCCGCAGGGGAATGGTGGTGCTGGTGACGGAGATGAGAAAAGCTGACCTGCTATTGAGCCAGATGTGCATAAAGGGGTGGGGAAGAGGTAGGATCAAGAATCCATATTTTCTTCATTAGCAACTCTGTATATGGTAGTGGTAATGGTACACCTTTTACTAAGAAGGAAGACAGCAAAGGGAGAAGTCTATTTGTGAGAAAAAAAGAGTCGAAGTTAAGATGCCTATTAGATATCTGCAGATAGATATACGAGCTTAGAAACAAAGAAGCATCAGAACTGGGAATAGATATAAAGGAGTCATCTAATATGATAGCATTTGAAAGCAAGAGGTTAGGTAACATCACCTAGGGGCAAAGAAGAAGCAGGCTACAACAACAGACTTTCATATTACAAATAATAAATTTATGTCGACAATCTTTTACTGTGGTACAGTACAATGTACCCCACTAATCACGGCCAAAGCATTCTTTCATTCTTTCAATATTTTTGAATACAAAATAGACTTACAGCATTATACTGAGATTTGCAGGAAATTGAAGATATAAATTAATCCTCATTTTGAAGAGCTCAGGGTCTACAAACTGTTAAAGATTAAATATTGACCATGGTAACTGCCCTATGAGAGATACAGCAAAAGGATCATGGAAACTCAGGAGAAAGAGATTATTTCCACCTAGAAAACTCAAAAGATTTTGAGTGGAAAATAGCATTTAAGCTGAGGCTTAAAGTCTTTTCAATTATGTAGACTTTGCCCTGTAAATACTTAGGAAGTAGATGCATTTCAAGAGTGAGAGACTTAAAGAACAAAACCACAGAGATAAGATATTGGAGGGAATATAATTCAGGAGTTCATTCAATAATTCACTTGGCTAGATGATAAAATATATGAATGTGATAGGTGGTGAATACATCTAGAATGCCAGATCCATTAAATACGGCTCGAAAGTATTCCATGTTAGGAAATAATTTATTTTCTGTGGTGCCAAATATATATTTGGTTGGATTTAAAAAAAATTTTTAAAGCCATAATTTCTTTTCACCTCCATTTTATAGAATATTATTTTCCATTATATTAATGTATCAAGGACAGTCATTATCCACTTAGAAATTCACTTCTCATTTATATCGTCTATTTTGGTTATTTTTTTCCATACTGTAGGTCATTTCACAGCAACTCTTCCATCTATCTATCTTATTTTATCTTTAAAGACTGAAAACTCATGCATTACAATTGGATCTGTGAAGTGGGAGCTAATTACTGGTCAGTATAAGGGAAAAGGAAAAGACCTAGGCTGGGCAGGAAGATGAAACACAGGCTCAGAACACTAAAGTACCAGGGGTCACCCTTGTGGGAAGAATGACTGGGGCCCGAAGACCAATGAAGGGACTAGGAGGCTACATGGACCACGAAGAGGTATTTCGACCCTGTTCCATGCTCTACACTCATCTCTTCATTTTAGATAGTCTTAATTTTAAGACCATGACCATGAGAAACGTCCTTTTATGGTAACTTTAAAGACTTTTTAGTACACAGCTCCTAAAGAACAGAATTTACCCATGAAGAACTTTCTGAAAACCAGTGCATACAAGAGATTCCACTTTTTCTCATATTGCTTGTCATATGAATAAAGTTTATAATTACTGAAGGACCAAGTGTTTATCTCTACGGTGGTTCTCAAAAGCACTGTTATGCTAATAATACATGATTACACATACAAGAAAGCCAAACTAAATAACAAAAAGAAAACACAACAGGCAAATGATAAACCCAAAGAATGTGCATGAACTCTTTCAAAAAGAAAAAATGAGTAGAAATAATTGCAACATATGAATCCAAGGGGGCAATTTCGGAGGGTCAGTTTGAAGCAGTAGACAACGAAGCAATGACACTCCTGTTTAAACTGAGCATTATAGACGCTCAACAACCTGGAAACCCTTAGTTTTAAAAAAATAAAAAACGTGCAAAAGGACAACCAGCAAGAAAATACAACATACAAATCAGTCAATCCTTTGGAAAATGACTAAAGAATAATAAAAATGCTATGTAAATTATATGTTAATCCAATATTTAAATACTTCTGCTTCCAAAGAAAATTCATTGCCATCTGTTCAAAATTTAGAAATTATGAAAATATCATACATTCCATGTCCTGAGCTCTCTAGGTGAGATTCCAGTTAGGAGAGGAAAGGGAAGAAAAAGGAAATAAAGGGGGAAAAAGTATCATATTCTATAAAAATAATTTTTATAGTTCATCAAATCCACTTGTCATAGCAAAAAAAAGATAAAAAAAAACACAAAAAAATTATAGAACTATTATTCGCCAGTTAACAACAACAACAAAAAACAGATTTTGCCCCATGGCATCTACACATGTAATTTCTCTTTTCCCAGCCTTCCGGAAAGCATCAAAACACAAAAGAATTATCCGATGAGACAAAAATCCTCTTCTCCTTTCTCAGAGAATAATTTACTGTTCAATAAGGGTTAACTCAAGTCAGCACAAAAAAAAAAAAAAAAGAGGGAGAGAGAGAGCGCTCTAGTGTTCAACCTTTATGCAGAGTACAGCAGACTGGAAATATTCCCTAGTTATTTATCCTTCACTGACATGGATATTAGGAATAGTTGATAACACTTTTAAATACTTGGTTTCACATCAAGTTACCTCTCCTACTTTCAAATGGCTCTTTCAAGATTTCTGTGTTGACAGGCCAGAGCTTATAGTGTCCTGAGAAGTACACAGCCCTGCTCAGGAGGCCCACACAAGTAGAAATGTTGAAAAAAATCTCCAGTTCACAGATGGTAATATACCAGATGCTAGAACATCAAATAGGTTGCCATTTGATTTTGGATTTAAACTAAATGAACTGGATTATGAACTGGATTCATTTGTCATTAGACTCACATTTCTAACTCCCAAAAGCCCACTTTAATTTTTACCTCACTGGGTAACTTACATCTATTTTATGCAATTATTTCTTAGAATTGCATTTAAAATTGCATTTTCAGAAATAATTTTGTTCAGAAGCAGATTAAAAACATTCTAGATAGTTCATCCTTATTACTGGATGACTTTTCCAAGTAGAAACGTGGAAAAAGAATTTCAGGCGAAGGGAAGAGCATGTAGAAAATTATGCAAAAATCAGATTTGGGGCACTGAAAAGGTTTCAGAACACCTGAGACATCTGAGGTGAATGGATAAGGCAATAAGACATTTGAGCTTGATTAATGAAGGATTTGTAGGATAGAAATAGTTTCCACGGGGTGGGGGAAGCAATGTATAGAATGAATTATTTATATTATCTTAAAAGACATCTTATTTTCAATAAGGTATTACCACAAGTCATATAATTATAAACAAAAATGAAATACCATTATACAATTGAGACTCCTTATAATACAAACCACAATGAAGAATCTAGATTTACATTTTTATTGTATATGAAAATCAGCCTCACTTCTTTTCCCTTATCCCCTTATTATTGGTTCTAATTTCCCTGTTCAGTAATCCCATAGCCTATTTTAACTTTCTTCCCCTGCTACCTATGGAAGGAAGATGGGGAGCCGGCAAAGTGTGGAATGCAGCAAAGTCATTCTGAATAGACAAAAATCACAAGAATTGTAAAAGCAAAGGATGTGACAGCCTCAGAATCCTGACCTTTCGAACTTGAAACCAGATGTATGACTCAGCTCCCCAATACACATGAATTCTTTTGTATTATGGGTAAAATGGCAAACATTTCCTGTTATTAAAAGATATTTGGATTACCTTCCCAAGAGTAATGCAAAGCTTCTGAAAAGATAACTGCACAGTGACAATAAGAAGATTGTTAAGAGTGCCTGTAAGCTAGGGAGCAAAGAGTATTATATTTCCACTGAGAAGAACACTTAAATTATAGACAAAGATCCATCAAGGCTTAAGTCGCCCAGAATCACATTAACCTCTTTAGTTAGTGGCATATGCTTCAGGACACATGACAATCACGGGGCTGGCTTGCTATGGGAGAGGAAGGTCATTAGCGATTCTTTTTTATTACTATCTAGGAAAAAATGGCCCAAAGTAATCTTGAAGCATATGACACCTTAACTGTTTAATGTATCTGGGACAACGAGGCTAAGACAATGGACAAATGCAAGGCTGTTAATATTAGAAATGAAGCTGCTGGCCTTTACTTCTAGAAAGCTCCAGTCCATGAAAACTTGGACCACCCAGACATTTGCTATGTTAACTATCCTCTTAAACTGAAGTAGAGATATTTATTCAGAATTATGGTTTATACTTACAGTGCTACATATCTTTGTATGAATTTTAAACATTACACTTATAGGATTTTTTTAAACTACATCTGTTGAACAGGAAATTCTCAGGTAGTAGAGTTTTCTTTAATTTTATTTTAGAATCTTCTTTCCCTTGACAATTGTTCCATGCAGTCTTCATAAAAAGTACATTATAGTGACATTTAAAAAGTACTTATAATACCTGGTCATGACATTTATAATATATGACTTGGCTTAAAAATAGCTCAGTTTTTGAAAATGTATAAATAAAAGAAGTGAAGGGGGTATTTACTTAACAGATGTAACGTTAATTTAATCTATTACTGAGAATTTTTAATTTGCCAAAATGCCTGTTTTTGTCAGTAGTCTGACTGTGTTAAATTCCTCCTCACATTTCCTACCATTTATATTTATAAGGGTAACATTTAAAACAAAATTATAATTGAATGCTCTTAGGTTTAGCTTCAGATATTCAGGCAGGCATAATATTTACTTTATCTAGTTAAAGGAAGTAAATCCAGAAATGGCACACTTTGTGCTCAAAGAGTAAAGAAAAAAGTGTGAAATGAGAGTTAATATTTAATCATAATCATCACCTGGTAGAGTCAGACAGGCCTGTTGAGAATCTCACCTCTGCCACTTCACACCCAACTGTAAGACCTTGGAAAAGTTCCATAAGTTCTGTGAGTCTGAGTTGTCTCACCTGAACAGAAATGTCAGCTAACTCACAGGTTTGCTTAAAGACCTATATGAAAGAGAATAAGAAATGCTGGCCCACAGTAAATGTCACTAGATATTAGCTGAATAGCCTTCTCATAAAATGAAATGTTGCTCATGTATTTAATAAAATATTCAAACCAACTACAGTAGATTCTCATTATTTGTGGATTCTATATTTGCTCTCCCTATTGGCTAAAATTTATTTGCAACCCCAAAATTAATATGTAGAGCTTTTGTGGACGTGTAGAGTGGCAAAAACTTTGAGTCATCCAAAGCACACATTCCTAGCTGATGTGGAACAAGGTGACACTTTGCCTTCTTGTTTCAGCTCTCATACCGTAAACAGTTGTCCTTTTTGCAGTGTATTTAGTGACACTGTTTCACATTTTTGTGCTTTCTGTTGGGGATTTCACTGTTTTAAATAGCCCGAGCATAGCGCTGAAGGGCTGTCCATTATTCCTAAGCACTAGGAGTCTGTGATGTGCCTTATGGAGAAAATTCATGTGTTAGATCACTTCCTTTAGGCATAAGTTATAGTGTCATTCACCATGAGCTCAATGCTAATGACTCAACTATATGTATTAAATAAAGTGTCTTTAAACAGAAACCAGGTTATGCATTGATCGATTGATGATAATGTTGTGATCAGGGGCTCCCAGAACCTGATCCTATATTTTCCCTAAGAGCAATGTTCAATATTTGCTAATTCAGTGTTTGCATTGACTTTATAGAAGATAACTACCATGAATAATGAAAATTGACTGTATATGCTATTTGTTACATTAAACAACAGTAATACACAATTTAAAAACCCAGATCATTGCTTTCAAGGAAATTAAGATGTCAAGTACACAATGTATAAAACATTAAAATACAAACAGATAATCTGTATCTTTCCTTTTTGGTTATATAAAATGCATAAACGTCAAGTCATAATATTAAAATATTATATTACGTTATGAATGTAATATTATAATTATTATATTATCTATATAATATTGTGATTATTATATTATATTATATTATAAATTATTATGTTATAATATTAAAATATAAATTACCATTCTCTTTGGCTGGACTCAGATAAAATGCTCAGCTTATTTGCTAGCTTTATGCCTTCCTATCACAGGCTGATGTGTCTATTAGTTAAATCCATATATGCCCATCAACTCCATAGGCTGTTGTTTGTCTGGGATGTGAATTGTTTTCCTTGAGAGTAAACTTTAAGCCTTAACTGTATCTTAAGAATAATTCAGAATTACGGGAAGTAGAACGACCATACCTCAGGTCTTTCTCCTCCCCACAACCTCCACCCTAAGCCTCAACTATTAAATAGACAACAAAACCAATACAGCATACACTGCCTTAGGATCTGGGATTTATGATTCAGCATTCCTCATGAATTTACCCAAATCATAAACTGGATTCTCTCTCAGCTTTTGGATAAATAAAGTCTAGGCCTGCATTATTAATTACTTAAAGATCCTTTGATATTTAATTTACATATATTATCCTTTTGTTTTAAAAATATGCCAATCCAAACACCCTACTCCAACCTCTACTGCAGTTATCACATCACCACTTTAAAGTTATATTTTTTTTCCGGTTCCAAATATTATCTCAAATTATATTATACAACAACATGTGTGTAAACTTGTAATGTTGACATCATGAACAGTGTGAATTCACTAGAAAAATAACTCAGTGAGTCAGATGTAGAAACAAGAAATAACAAGCAAGTTCAACCTTACATGAAAGAAAATTCTACAGGCAGCAAGGCCTTCTCATTTACTGGATTTTCTCTCACCAACCTAAAAAATAAAATTAGGCTCATAAAAGAGGTCTTCAAAAGACAAGTTTATACAAATCTCTTATATAAGAAAATCCATTTTCCATTTAAATGGCAACGAAGAATCCACTTCAGAATTGTATTATGAGCCAAATGAAATAAATGAAGAAAATGTTTTATCATTGTATATTTAAATCTTAGTTTAAATAAAATAGCTTACGAAAACATGTTATTTCATCAATGTGTCTTCAGAAGAAATCAAATTAACACATCCTTCTAAGAAATATTAATTCCAAGCACTTATATAGTAATTTTGATTCCTAACTCTGATCCTTCTGCAAACTTCATAGAATTATCCATATGATACAAAACTGTCAACATTAATAGCAATTTCATGTTGATGGAAAGCAGAATAAAGATGGAACTGTACCCACTAGAGTTCACAATATACAAAGCTGTTAGTGGCTTATTGGAAAGAAAGTCATGGAAATTGGTAAACAATTACAGTTTGTCTACAACACTACTTTCTAAAACAACTGTTCTCTATTTACAATCCTATGCAAAGAATAAAGAACTGCTTTTCTCATTTCTTCATGATATCTGAAACAATTAACAGTAATTCAGAGAGATTCCTCACATATAAAAGGCCTTTATAATGTTGAACAATGTGAATTACTTAAAATACATATTTAAAGAATCAAACCACTGATTTACAAGGAAGTATAAAGAAAACCATCTTACTACTACAAATTAATTATATTCCAATTTGATGAAATCATTTACATTCTAAGTACCTGAGTTTATATTTCCAAGTATCCCAAAAAAGTTCAAAAAGTATAGCACTTAATCCAGAGAGATTTAGACCAGTCTTCTCTAAAATTTCGGAATTATGTCTACACTAGTAGAGTGGATGCCTTAACCATAGAATTGGAACATATATATTGAACACTATAAACAGTTGATTTTATTTATTCACTCAATAAATGCTTAATAATGTAAACCAGAAAAATAAACCAATGGGTGAGACCCAAAAACAAAGAATCTTTTCCTTTTTGGAGACTTTACTGTAATGGGGCAGTTAAAAGTGTTAATTCAGAAAGAAAATTACACAATATTATAAGAATAAATGCCACATCCACAAAGGCCTGGGACTGGTGTCTCTTGAGCACTTGTCTATACCCATGACCTGGCACTGGGGTTCTCAAAGTATGCTTTGGAGACCTTTTATGGGTCTGTAAGATCAAAGCTATTTTTCCACAAGCATGCAATCAAGTTTTCCTGAGGTTACCTCATAATGTATGACATCACAGTACAGACACAAATATGAGAATTCACCTGTCTCCCAGTAAGCCAGACACTAAAGAAATTTTCAAAAAATGTAAAACAATGCCAATCTTCTTAACGTTTTTGCTCTGGAAAATATTTTTTTTTCCCATAAAATATGTTACTGTTATGTTTATCCCTGCTATTTTTAAATGAATTAATAAATATGTTTAAACTTCAGTTTTAATTTCTAATATGATAAATATCAATACATAAAATCCACACAAACAAAAGTTTTTTGGCATTTTAATAATCTTTGTAAGAATAAAATGATCTTGAGACCAAGACCAATGGTCTAGCACATAATTGATGCTCGATAAGTACTGAATCATGAATTAAAAGGAAGGTATACTAATGCCATGATTACTGAGCTAATCTGAAGACATGGGTAGAGATCTATGAAGTGAATGAAAGATGGGGAGAAGAGAGAGAGAAGAACTTTTCTTTAACAATGTACACAGTTTATGAATAGTGCTATTTAAAATATTTTCCAAGCAGTTGAGCAATTTGTAGAAAATGATTAAAAATTAAGTGTTCCTTTACAAATGAGAAACTGAACAGGATAAGGGGCCAACGGCCATGGAAAGATAATGCCTCTCGACAGACTCTATTCTGTAGTACTGGAGAATATCCTGGATTCAAAGCTAGACATCCAACCATCTTTCACAGAAATATTGTGCCGAGATAAAAAGGGTGGTTTATTATTAGCTTTCTCATTTTCTAGAATGCATCAGTTTAAAATAATGTCATATTGATCAATATTGATATTTGCTTTTAAAAATAATGTCAAATCAAAAGAAAATATCAAATATGTGTTTGTCAATGATATTTCCTAAAATTACACACCTATTATTCTTCTTTCAACTTTCATGTTGGTTAATAATTTCTTGGAATATATGAATGCACGAGACTCTTCAACAAGGACAAATTTTGAAGTTACTTCAGTAATATAATAAAATACCATATATTCCTTGAAGGAACACTAGCATTCTACACATGATATAATCAAAATAATAAGGTGGCATTGACCATTTTGCAAGCAGAACCTATAACAAAACTAAAAATTGAACAGGAACAAAGGTAGCTTTGAAAAAAAAAAAATCTTTGACTTTTTACAAAACCTTTCATAAGTTCCTGGACAACCTATTATAAATAAAGAAAGGTAAGTATAACAAAACCACTTCTAAGATTTTATAAAAGGGAACCAGCTAGTGAAACGTTCTTTTGGACCGTATCAAAAATATACTCTTGAGCACCTAGCCCTGTGGTCTGCCTAAAGGCCAGAGGGAAAACCCCTTGTTGACCATAAAAGGGCTGCCTGCATGTTCTCAGTGGAAATTATACAGGATCTTATTTACACAAGTATAAATACATGCCATTCCTTTGTGCTCACAGGCGCTCCTGAAGGCTGGCCAAAAGAGGACAGTCCACGGGCCCGATGCAAACAGGATTCACAATGTCTATCACATTTTTCCAACATCTAGTGTACTTTCTTTCTCTAGCTTATCTTCTTTCATGATAAAAATATTACAAAGCATAAGAGCACGATAATTTAACAGGTGGTAGCTCTAGAAATACTTGAAAATAAGCCTTTAAGTTTCAGCAGAAGGAGAGAAAGCACATTTCCCATAAATAGGCACTTTTTTCCTAGTAACATTACAGCTGTGTGAAAACAAGGATAAAGAATGTATTTGTGGTCAATAACAATGCCTTATCTATTTACATTTCTTAGTAGCTTAGAAAAGTAAACTTTAAAAACTCCTGAGAAACAATAACACACAAATTACCGTGACCTAAAATAGACAAGGAAAAAAAAGGTAACGATGAATTAAAGGAACAGCATAATGCAGGTACAAGATATTTGGATTGTGTGTGTATGAATAATTACAATACGTTGATCAGAAAACGAACAAGTAGATATGACTATAAATACAGTGAATAGTTTCTCTTTAAAACTCAGGAAATTCTGAGATTTGAGCTTGGTAATATATGTTCAAGAGGCACTGCATAGATCTCAGATTATCGTTCTCAGCTAGAGTTCATGGGTGACTTAAAGACTGATCATAATGCTAAAATGAACATTAGCAGTCATCTAATATGATTATCTTTTCACAGAGTGAACTGCCTATAAAACATTATGCTTAGTGGTCTCACAGTCCAGAGAGACTCAAACTCTTTTCTCCAGAAACTTATCTACCCAATAATGCTTAAATGCTGCCACTTCTATTTAAGGTTAACTCGTACCAGTGGGTAAGATAAAATGCAAGTCTGGCTCAACCTCCAGAGCATCAGATGTTATCAGGAGTGCAGAGATAATCAGTGACTGAAGTCAACAGCCTTGAAAGGGGAACAAACACCTATGAAGCAGCTCACTTCATGTCAGTGAAGCTCTGGTAAAATGTTTTACTGATAATGACCGAGTCATTAGTTAGTCATTCTAGCATCCCACAGTACTTGATAAATCTACTCTAATGAGTCTTTGCTAGTCAAAGTGTGGTCCACAGACCAGCAGCATCAGCATCACATCAACTTGTAAGAAATACAAAATCTCAGGCTCCACACCAAGCCTACTAAAGCAGAATCTGTATTTTAACAAGATCCCAAAGGGCTTAAATAAACATTCAAGTTTGACAAGCCCTGATCTAAGTAATTGCATGCAGATTATTTCTTTAATGTTCTCCTGCGAAGCTACATTGTACTGTTTTTTTAGCATCCTTGTGTCAAGTCTTTTCTTTTTCATTCTATCCAATTTGTTTTTAGAATCCCCTGTTCATTTTCAGCCCATTGAGCCAGGAAGATGGGCAGAAAAGTCAAATATATTAAGCAGACCAGACATTTTCCAAGAGTTTTCATTAATGCTACTCTGTGAGGTAGTTTTTTTTAATTTTAAAATTTTACAAATTAGAGACTTAGGCATACAGAAAGGGTTAAGTGACTAAGTTAAGATCACATAAATAATAAGTGGGTAAACTAGGATATAACTCAGTTCCAGGCTCGCTAAGTCATATTTTCACATTCTGCATTTTCTTCCTTTATGGATTCTTATCCCAAATGTCCAGACTTTTCCTTAAAAAAAAAAATATGTGGTGTTGATGAGAAAAAGTTCCCAGGTATTTAGAGCTCTCCTCGGCTTCTCTACATTTAAGAAGAAATCATCCAAACCAAATGAGAGCTTTAGTTCTAACAAATTAAAGTGACTACTAGAGGCAGGGCAGTGTCAAGATTAAGGACACACACCCTGGAACCAGACTGCCTGTGTTGGAATCTCTTCTCTGCTACCTGACCTTGATTTACATTCCCCTTTAATTGGGAATAATACTAGTAACTGTCCTCATAGGTTTTTTTTT
>NW_011888834.1:8899497-8906631 GCF_000151845.1 Pteropus vampyrus
CAAGATAGAAATAAATATAAACATAGACATAAACATAAACATAAAATTCCAGTAGGAAAAACTTAAGACAGCAATATGCTTTCTCCTACACAAAAATCTAAATCAAAAGCCGAAGATTTAGAAAAAAAGGGGGAAAAAATACCCTTCCAATTTATAGAAGCTAAACAACTACTGCCTCTTTTTCCATAGCAAGGGAGGAGAAAAAAAAAAAAAAGCATTCAATTTGTGAGTTTGTGAATTAAAGAGATCACCTCTCTCAGTTAAAGAGGTCACTCTCCCTTAATGTGACAGTTTAGCTCAGGGAATGAATGCAATGACCTTGTACAAATGAAATTGCAGGGGCCGACTGACAGAGCAATTACTCATTTGGCCAGCACACTGCCTAACAACTCATAATCTTGCAAAAAGCACCCTGGAAATTTTAATGACGACACAGACTCAGCAGTTTAGTTTCAATTCTAATCTGAAAAATATCCAATAGTGTACCACACTCTCTATGATGAGATCTGCTCATGAGTTCATAGGACTCCTGAATTACCTGGCCCATTATCAAGAGGGTTCCAGCCCTTTGGTGCGACAAGCTAATCACATTTCGTCCAAATCAACTGCAGAGAACTAAGAAATTAGAGTTCATATTCTTTTCTCCTCTCATATTTACTTGAGTAATACTTATCATTCCAACAATGGGATGCTTTAGCCTTGATATTTCCTATTGTAAACTATAAAGCATTTATTATAGTCGTAAAAAAATGAGTAAAAGTACGTTATGTCCAACCTATTAAAACATCCTACAGAATATGCAGAAAAGTGCTGTGAGTCCAGCAGAAAGTACTAGTTAGTATTATTCACATCTGACAGACAAGACATAGAGAAAATAATTTTAAAAATCAAGAAAGTAAGGTAAAATTCTAAAATGTCTCTGTATCTACCACCTAGAATATGAATATGTACTCAAATTGAGGTGAAATAGTTCTTGTTTAACAGACTATGTTAAACAAGCTAATCAGAAATACAAAACGTACAAACCAGAAAACAAAACTAACCCATTTAAAAATATACCATACAATATTTCACCCAAAATTATTCCATTTATTTGCTAATGAAAATTATAAACAAATATGTTAGAGCAGGGTTTTTACCTGTTTTGAAAAATGGCCTTAGTAGTATTTCTTCATTTAATGAGCATGGTTTTTTTGTTTTTTTGTTTTTTTTTCAACGAAACAAATCTCTTTTCCAAGGCAACAGAGCTTAGTTTCATTAAGGTCACTGAGGGAAGAGCTTCTGCCTTTTCTCAAGAATTCACTATTTATCAAGATGACCTGAACTGAAAGGCTCGTCATGATGAGGTCGACAGAGCCAGACCCCAGGGTGAGACTTGTGTTCTAGTCCTGCTGCCAAGAGCTCCATGACTAAGAAAATGGCTTCGCCTCTTAGAAAACAAGATGAGGGCTGACAAGACCTGCCTACATCACTCCCAGCACATGTTCTCAGATTTTTAGAGGCTGTCAGACCTGACAATTTCCAGAATAAAAGCATTAAAAAGCATCTTCAAGTTTGTATCAGAATGTTTGAAATCATTTGTAATGTCTTCACTTTGGTGAAGAAGGTAAAGGACCAGAATCTCAGTTTCGATGCTGAGAAGGATGGAAGCACAGTGTGCATTACTCTGCACAGACATCCTGGTGGCGCAGTGGTCATGAGTCACCATTGCCAATGTTAAACTACGTAAAGGAAGGAGGTCAGCAGAATATACAAAAGGAATCCCCCTCTGACCTTTTACAATTTGCGCCACTAGGAAGTAAACAGGATAGAAGACCAAAGGGGAAAAAAATAGTTGGAACATAAACAAGCCACTGACTAGGAATCTTCAGAATATGTATAAATACATAGCTTTTGGCCCCCCAAAAGCCTCTGCCATGGATGGACCCCACCCTCCACGACATACACAGAGGGTGGCTTTGGAACTTGCTCCCCTATAAAAAAAACTCCAAATTTACTTCCCTTCTCAATATTCTCTTTCAGTTTAGGGTTCTCCCCAAGATGGCTTAGTCAGTGTACTTTGAGGAATTCCAGACTTTGCAGACAGAAGTCTTCGTTTGAAACAAAGAACCATAATTATTCAAAATAAAGGCATTGACAATGAACGATAAAAGATGCATGGTAAAATGAGATTCAGGAAACAAAACGTTTGTGTAGGTTTTTTGTTATTTTGGGATTTTTTGTTTGTTTGTTTTAAATATATTACTTATTTCATTACTCACATGTTAGTAAACTGATGAAATATGATATCCCAAAATAAGTGCCTTCGTCGAGGTATAATTTCAATCCCGGGCATAAAAACAAAATTATCACTATAAGTCTTCTTTTTCCATTCCCTTCATTGAAACTTGAGTGTCATAAATACAAACTATGGTGTTTCTTCCAAAAAAAATAATAATAATAATAATATTCTTTGTAAAAGAATTTTCTACATGTTTTATACCTGGAGTTTGAAATAATTTATATTCTTGACTTTCAAAAAGGTAGTCACAGAACAGATGAGCTTCTATACTGCAGAATGAGGAAGGAAGCAGCCCCAGGGGCAGTGAGGGACTGGCACGAGCTGCCTGATTTCAATAAGGGACTGGGTGCTGGCATGTCTGAAGGAGAGACCGTACTTAGAAAGACAGTAACGTTCGGTTTCTCAATCTGCTCACCTCAATAAATGTGGCCAGCAAGAGTCTACGTGGTCAATACATATCTTGGGTCACCATGTGCTAGAAAACGAAGCTGCAAAGGAAGCCAATAATTTTTTGTTTGGGGTTTTTTTTTTTTTCATAGTTTATATCACACACACTTGTCTGTAAACAAAGTCCACGGTTTGCAACCTAATGGCAGGTTCCAGATGTTTCCAACAAGTGTACCAAAAAGACCCACGATATTTTCTTGATCTTTAAGGCTTAAGAGCAGGATGTGCAGACTACACACTAAGCTTTGAAAAAAAAAGGAAAAAGAAGAAAACTCCATATGGTGCCAAATGTTGGCAGCTATCTTCTTTCTTCCCAGACAAAACTCTTAGGTCTTGTGAAAACATTTCTTATAAAATGCCAAAAACAACAGAGATAATGGTTGTGATGGTTCTCCCTTGCTGACTGCCCGCAGCAGCCTTATTGCTTTGACTATATCCACATCAAACCTCTAAGAGCCAACTTTAAATCTTAACCCCAAAGGGCAATCTTTAGGAATGCTATCTCCTAGACTTCTAAAAGTCTTGCATTTTAGGTGTTTTCCTTTAGAATAGAAGAAAATGCTATTGTTTGCATTTGCCCCCTCCCCCACTGTTTAAATTAAGTTTAAAAAATCAGCAAGCTTCGTTTCTACTATAGTAGTAATATAAGATCATCATAGAACATGTAGAAAATACAAAATGTATTTCAGGAAGTGAAATATCGGCAGTCTTACTGCTTCTTTCTAGCTGTAAATACTAACAATATTTTAGTATGTTTCATTCTAGTCCTTCTACATACTTGGAAAAATGTATGTGGGCATACATAAAAATATTTTAACTCCTGTTTTTGCCATGCTTTTTCACTTAACATTATAGTGTGAGCATTTTCCCATAGGGAGACATCATTTTGATCACTACCCCATATCCCATGTGTAATGACAGCTTTGTATAATTCACAGCATTTCTCATAGGAGGTTTATTGCTCTACTGGCCACCATGGGACCAGTGTTAAATTCATTGATGGCATGTACAGCTGAAATCTGAGAAAGGTGAGAACGAATTACAGTGCAGAAGAGTGGAAACCCAAATGCCCATCTCTAAACATATTCAGTTCCTTGATTTCTTCAGAACGAGAGAGAGAGACAGAGAGAGACAGAGAGAGAGAGAGAGACAGACAGAGAGAGACAGAGAGAGACAGAGAGAGACAGAGAGAGAGACAGAGAGAGTGAGCACGTGAGGCTCTTTTGTTAGAAACCTAACAGAGACAAATTTATTCTCTGGTATTCTAATATTAAGAAGCCTTTGAAAGATTCATGATTATTCCTTTAAATACTCAAGCCATTTAAATATGTGTATAGAAAATGAGCCATTTAATTTGAATAATGGAGA
The DNA here is from genome assembly GCF_000151845.1 of Pteropus vampyrus. Classification (NCBI taxonomy): domain Eukaryota; kingdom Metazoa; phylum Chordata; class Mammalia; order Chiroptera; family Pteropodidae; genus Pteropus; species Pteropus vampyrus. The sequence goes on from NW_011888834.1 coordinate 8,903,594, forward strand.
GAAGTTAAAAAGCATTCATTACCTTCTGCCTAAAGGTATAATCTCCTTGATTAACATGCAAACTAATGGGGAAGGAATCTAATGCTCACTTGTTTTTTCCTTGAGCATTAAGACTATTTGAGTTGGTCATTAAGAAGTAATCACACGCACTCTCACACACACTCTCTCTCACACACACACACACACACACACACACACACACACACTCGCTCACATGCTGTCTGTGCGGCAATGTTTCTTTATAACAAACCAGCCTCAGGAAATTATTAATGAGGGGTTAGGAGGTTACACAGCAGCTAAGCCCAGAAGAATGTCTGTGCAAAGAGAGAACTACCTATTCAGAAGGGAGGAGAATTGTTCTGGGAGGACTGGCAGTTTGAAAAGGAATTCCTTCCTAGCCAAGAAATTCTCTATATGGTGCAAAGCCAAAATAAAATGAGTCAGAATTCTTCACATTTCCTAACTGTGTATTACTAGAGTGACCTCTGATTTTCTACAGAAATCAAGAATGGCACAGACGAGGTGCAGAAGGGCTTCCCCTTGCCCCTCCCCACAAAGTATTTGAGGAAAATATGAGATAGTTTAGATTCAGTCCTGATTAAAGCGATTAAAATCTGGATGACATTATATTTGTAACTTTCAACTTTACCTACACAGCAGTACACAAGCACCAGCATCCCCAACCACCCCAAGCACCACCTACGACCCTTTTTCTAGGCTATATATACTATTAGAAACTGTCAGATGTTGTACCCAGTGTTTATAGAGGGGTCCAGAATATGCCATCCTAAAATATGCCATATGCTACTTTGGCATAAAGATTATTTTGAGTTGAAGGCAGCTGAGAATTAAGAGATGCAGGCAAAGTTCTCTGCCCTCCCCTTATCTACTCAAAGCAATGCATAAATTTCCATTTGTGAAGGTGGCATAAATATCTTCCCCTTTTTAGTTCCAGGATGAGGAGAAATACCTTTATCACCAAAGACAGAGAGCAAGCACTGAGATGAGCCTGCTTAAACAGACCTTACTAAAATAACCCTTATCTTCTATTAGTTTCCCCCACATATTTCCTAGTTACTTTCCCACAATTTATAGCCCTTTGTTAAAACAGTATATAAGCCACCTAGCCTAACTACTTCTTTGGGTTTTTTCATTCTTTTCTGTGAGGTCCCTATGCACCTAAAATTAAAAATATTAACAAAATTTCTATTCCTTTTCCTTGTTAATCTGTCTTTTGGAAATTTAATTTACACACAGCGGTAAATGAACTTAAAAGGGTAGAGGAAAAGTTTTTCCCCCTCCTCTACAGTTCAATAGGAAATCTGAAAAGTAGCATTGAGTTGGAAAATCCTATTTATGGTCAAAAATCATAAATATCTGAAAGGTTTATAATGACCAAATGATTTATAAATTTGTGAAATGAAAAAATTTTGACAAAAATTAGCAAAAATGTCAAAATAAAAATGTCAATTGATATGCCATAATAAATAAAATCAGCATTTCACATCTTATAATTTAAAAAAGTCATTTAATTAGCTCTTTCAATTTATGAGCGCCTGCCACAATCAATACATGAAAATAGTTAAAAAGAGAAATGCATTATACATGTTTCTGTATTTATATGGTTGCTTGTAAATATATCAGCATTTTATTATTAGTTTAATTTTAAAGTCACTATTAACTATGCAAATTATAATTAATGGATGTGGAGTTCTTAATGTTTTCTTACTAAACAATCTGTTGAAAGGGCAGTTTTCTTCTGTGAGACTGCCTCAGGGGCAGAAATTAACCAGGATTCAGGGTCAAGATACAAATCTACCAAATACAATTCAAATGGTACACTACAATGACAAGAAGACAGCCCCGGCCTCTATTTCCGAGCCCGCCTTAGTTTTGTGACACTAATCTAGAAAGAGAAAGGTCTTTCTGAATTTAGCCAAAATCTGAGTCTGGAGAGCTACATTCTATCTGGTTAGAAAGATATCAAATCCTTACTTTTTAATGCAGATTCACTGCACAACAGGTCAAAGTAAGTTGTTCCTACATCCACAAATGTACTCAGGCTCCCAAAATGTTCCACAAATGAAAACTCTCGGCAATTTCTAGGATAAATTTTAGGAGCAAAGAGACTGCCAGAGAAGTGTCTAAACTAATAGAGAAAAACACAAATCTTTCCCCCAGTAATATTCTTCTGCTTCAGACTTCCTTCCCAAAAAATTGTGAGATGGCAAGCGATGGTCACATCTTGCAGCGTAACCTGTTTTAATATGTACACCGAAATGAAACCAAAAAAGCCCTGTTTATAATATAAGACACATATATTTAAGAAAAAAGATGGGTCTATCAGATTCTAAAATACTGGGTGTTTCAAATAAGTAAAACTTTTTTCTAGAGACTTTACTTAATATCTGATTTCACCAACATCCTCTTTACACTTAAATAAATATGGTATTTTCTATAAAATATAAGAGGAGTCATTAAACAGTCAGAAACAAAGAATTTCATGTCATAAAATAATGATGAAGTTAGCCTAAATTATAGATTAGTTATTACACACATATGATGATACTGCTAAGTTTGTTCAGAAATGTAATATATATTTGTCAATTTTCACTGAGGTAGATATCAATATTTATTACTATGTAGAAAATCAAATAGGAATCTTCAAGAACATTTAAATAAAAGTGTATTTTTGGTCATTCATTAAAATTATTGACAGCATTGAAATTTCATCCATTAATGTTTTAAAATACAAACCATTCTTTAACCTGGCATCTATTCCATTACAAAGATCTAAGTCACATACAAAGTGGGAAAATCAATTTTGGCAGCTAGATGAGAATATAAATAGCATAGGCCAATTCTCCCCAATGCCTAAGACATGGTCTGATAAATGAGATAGCTACCACTAAACATTCAGTAAACTGACCTACTAATAAACTGTAAAAGCCAGTGATCTTCCTCAGTCCTCTAATACTTAACCAAGGATATTTCCTTGGTATTTTTTATTAACCTGCACAGAATTAAAACACCCAGAG
>NW_011888834.1:8906681-8927860 GCF_000151845.1 Pteropus vampyrus
TCAGCATTTTATTATTAGTTTAATTTTAAAGTCACTATTAACTATGCAAATTATAATTAATGGATGTGGAGTTCTTAATGTTTTCTTACTAAACAATCTGTTGAAAGGGCAGTTTTCTTCTGTGAGACTGCCTCAGGGGCAGAAATTAACCAGGATTCAGGGTCAAGATACAAATCTACCAAATACAATTCAAATGGTACACTACAATGACAAGAAGACAGCCCCGGCCTCTATTTCCGAGCCCGCCTTAGTTTTGTGACACTAATCTAGAAAGAGAAAGGTCTTTCTGAATTTAGCCAAAATCTGAGTCTGGAGAGCTACATTCTATCTGGTTAGAAAGATATCAAATCCTTACTTTTTAATGCAGATTCACTGCACAACAGGTCAAAGTAAGTTGTTCCTACATCCACAAATGTACTCAGGCTCCCAAAATGTTCCACAAATGAAAACTCTCGGCAATTTCTAGGATAAATTTTAGGAGCAAAGAGACTGCCAGAGAAGTGTCTAAACTAATAGAGAAAAACACAAATCTTTCCCCCAGTAATATTCTTCTGCTTCAGACTTCCTTCCCAAAAAATTGTGAGATGGCAAGCGATGGTCACATCTTGCAGCGTAACCTGTTTTAATATGTACACCGAAATGAAACCAAAAAAGCCCTGTTTATAATATAAGACACATATATTTAAGAAAAAAGATGGGTCTATCAGATTCTAAAATACTGGGTGTTTCAAATAAGTAAAACTTTTTTCTAGAGACTTTACTTAATATCTGATTTCACCAACATCCTCTTTACACTTAAATAAATATGGTATTTTCTATAAAATATAAGAGGAGTCATTAAACAGTCAGAAACAAAGAATTTCATGTCATAAAATAATGATGAAGTTAGCCTAAATTATAGATTAGTTATTACACACATATGATGATACTGCTAAGTTTGTTCAGAAATGTAATATATATTTGTCAATTTTCACTGAGGTAGATATCAATATTTATTACTATGTAGAAAATCAAATAGGAATCTTCAAGAACATTTAAATAAAAGTGTATTTTTGGTCATTCATTAAAATTATTGACAGCATTGAAATTTCATCCATTAATGTTTTAAAATACAAACCATTCTTTAACCTGGCATCTATTCCATTACAAAGATCTAAGTCACATACAAAGTGGGAAAATCAATTTTGGCAGCTAGATGAGAATATAAATAGCATAGGCCAATTCTCCCCAATGCCTAAGACATGGTCTGATAAATGAGATAGCTACCACTAAACATTCAGTAAACTGACCTACTAATAAACTGTAAAAGCCAGTGATCTTCCTCAGTCCTCTAATACTTAACCAAGGATATTTCCTTGGTATTTTTTATTAACCTGCACAGAATTAAAACACCCAGAGTAATCTGCCCAGTTTTATTAGCACCAAAATAAGATAAAAAGATGAGTGAAAAATCTGATCATTTGTAAATTCTTGGGCATAAAAATAATCAAATAATAAGTTCTGAAATTAAAAGGTAAATAAAAGTTTATTTTCTGTTTTGTCTATATTTAAGAGAAATATTTACAAAAAAGAAAAAAAACATGCTGAATTTTGGCTTTTTAAGGAGACACCAAAGGAAATCTTAATAATAAAAGTTTGGAGTATCAAAAAAGACACTAAGCACAGTGTTTAAGTTACTTACTATATTCAAACTCAAAAAGTAAAATAAATTCTTAAATACCTTAGATTCTATCCCACTGTAAAAAAAAAAAAAAAAAGATTTATATCATCAAGCTTCATTTGCTCACATGGGAGTTACTCTTAAAAATTTTCTTTTATCTTATACATAAAAAAACCTTCCCCCTTGTACAAAAGATTGCATCATCAATTTTTGTGAAAAATTTTCACTTGATACTAAGTTATATGACCATCTCTCAAAGAGCCAAATCACCAATCTATTAGAGATACAGTGCTATCTGGTTGGTTCCTGTCCAGGTTATTTTCTAGACAAGAGAGTCTCGGCTAATGTAGAATCCAAAAGAATCTGGGAAGAATCCAGGATTCTCAAGAGGATTCTTCGAATGTCATATCCACAAGCAAATGTGATGTGCTATTGTCTACAGAACCTATTTCCAATAATACCACTGTAGTTTTTGTATTATCTTTGTCATTTGTGTTGCTGTACAAGTACATAGTAGTACTATCTATTATAGTTTAAATTACTAGATTTCTTCATCTTATCAACGTAGCAAAATAAGATGCATTCCCACAACGCTTCTGAAATTTTTCCATTCTTAAAAATTTAACAGAGAGTAATACTTTAAAAGTTTCCAGAAAAAAAGACATAAAATGTGTCTTCTTACCCAAAATATGTTTTGTTTTGTTTTTCAAAACAGGTCCTCCAATAGCATGAGTAAGACACTAGATATGAAAGATTGAGAATTACCCATCTAAGAAGCAGTCAAGTTTATATTCATTCACAATGCAGGCACTGCTTATGGAAGCACAAATCGAGTCTTGGCCACTACTAAATGCCATCTCTTCAAATTACGGCTGACTTCAAAATGAATATGTGAAGACATTTCACTCTCCCTCAAAAAGATAAATAAAATGAATGTGAAAATAAATGTTAGGTCTCTGAGTCCTGAACATTTGTATTGCCTTAAATCTAGTGAGAAACATGGGCATAAACTTATGTAGTTTGGGTACTGTACTTATGTAAATAGCAGAGGGTATGGTTTTAATTTGGTCGTGACACCATAAATATTGGCATGCAGAACATGTGCTTACTGCCATGAGTTTTGAACTCTGTTTCTCCAGGGTCTGCTTCTGTTTTGTCCACATGCCAGAACTAGGACTACTTGCCCATAATCTCAAATGATCAGAGCTGAGAAAATTGACTTTATTTCCAAGAAAAAAATACATTCTTTGAGTGATCTTTGAAATGACTTTTTCAAGATTTTTGCTTTCCAGGGGATAAATCACAGTTGTCAATCTTAAAATCCCAAAGCAAAAAAAAAAAGAAAAAAGAAAAAAGAAAAAACAAACTAAAATAAGATTTTACCTTATGTTAACTAGAAAAAAAGGGGGAATAATTAAAAACCAATGAAAATAAATTTTTGATAGCCATGTTCTTATAATACATTGATTTCAATAAATGTTATCGCAAAGTTCCCTGTTTAAAAATAATTTTCCTGGAAATGATACATTTCATTTTCTTGGTGAGGAAATAACATTCTAAACAGTCATCATTATAATTTTGCCAATAAGGTTCTTTGTACATTCATTTTACTCAGTCTAAGCAGAAAGAGTAAGAGGCCCTCCTGTGTGCCTCCTTTTAGTTCCTCAAAATGAAGCCAGACATTAGTTGCATCCCTCAGTTGTGAAATAAGGCATGTGACTTCTTCAGAGTCCATCGGTGATAACCTATGAGGCCAGATGCCAACACTACAACAGAACTGGCTGTGTTAGGTCTAAGTGGGCTGTTTTCACTTCACTTAAAAGATCTACCACCCAAAAGGACACTAAGCTAAAGATTATTCAACATTTTACTCTCTGACACTTGAAAATTGTGGGAGATAAGACACATATGTAATTAGAATGTAAGGCAGAAAGTGGTAAATTCTGCACAATGGTGGGAGTGTAGACAAGGTAGACATCCCAGACTGAGAGAAACGGGAAGGATTTATGGAGGGGGCTCTAGCCAGGCTGGGCCTTAAACACATGTAGGCTTTGCACATGTGGAGTAAAGGAGATGATGTTCACCCTTCCTCCAGTATTCCCACAGGGCAGTAACTGGTCCATTTTGTCATCATCTGTTACACAGGCCTTCGAACCGGTATCCCTGCCTTTAACTTCTCCATTTTTTATAATCATCCTGATGTACCTTTTTTTAGGAAAGCAAAAAACAAGTTTTAAAAAATCCAATTGAATCGTTCAATGGATAGTTACTGCTCTATTATAGGCATAAGAATATAAAAATGGAGGAACATATCCTTACCATTAGCCTTCAGCATTAGGAACTAATGGAGAAGGCACACAGCCTTCTTCTGAGGACGTATATAATACCTAAACACAGACCTTAGTATATCAGATAGTTTTTCATTATTAATGAATAATCGTTCCAATCTTATTTCCCACCAGAGCTGATTTTTAATAGACTTGGTGCTCTCTCACAAGTCTTCACCTTCTGCTTAGAATCTTCTTTTCCAGTAAATTCTCTTTATCCTTCAAGACCCGACTTAAATAATGGCCGCAGGAGAAGCCTTTCATGACCAGAAAATAGGACACCTTCGGGTTCTTTTAGCATTCTAAGTATATCTCCAGTGTATCACGAGATACACTGATTGTCAACATTAAGTGCTCAAAGAATTGCATTTTGTTCATCTGTTTTTAGGATGTGAAATGATAACTAGAACACAAGGTACTTGATGTGTATTGGATTGAAGTGACTTCTTATTTAAAAGAGTTGAAGAGCAAAGGCATGGAGTCATCTCTGTGGTGAGCAGAGATCAGCTTTGTGCAGCCTTTTTATTAGAAAGACTGATGTGAGATCACAGCAGACCTGCAAACACTAGAGTTGTCCCTTTCTGTTCAGAGCTACTCCATGAATGCTGAATCCCTCGGACACCTCAAGGCTCCTTCACCTCCTTTCTCAGATGAACTCCTGCTCCGAAGCAGTCCTGGGCAGGGGGTGAAGAGATCGCAAACCGCAACCCCTAGAGTTTTAATTATTCCAGAGGACCAGGCGATCATTTTTAAATCGTAAGGGTGTCTACATTTGAAGTTACTCTAGAACTCTGTGTCTCTTGAGTGAGCTAAAGAACCATGTTCTTGCAGAAGTATTCATCCTGGCATAGGGGAAGATTTCCCCTGCTCAATCAAATTCCAGAACAAGGAAAGTAAAAATTGTATTTCGATTGAGAACCAAGGGTTATTCAACACATCAGTTCCACGTACATGTTGCCAATGATTACAGGAACATGCAGGATTTCCCTCTTATAGGCACACCGAACTCCACTCTGCAAACGTGGAGAGTCTGGAATATGCATACCAAGGTGCATCCTTTTCTCCAGCAAACAATTGCTATAAACTGAACTCATCCCAACAAGTTTCTATGTGGCTTTAACGCTACTAAAAGAAACAAACAAAACAGTAACAGCAAAAGAAAAACAAACCAAAAAGCATTGTATAGTGCTTGTAACAAATGCTAGAGCTCCATAGCAGAGAACCCAGAGGCCTGCGGTGCTTTTCCCCACTTTTCCTGATTTCTGAAGGCCTACTTTTTAGGACAGAAAGATAAAGTAAGGGACATTAAAGCGGTCATTTAACTTTAATTTCCTTGGTTCTTTTTTAAATCCATGGCTTTTTAATAGGTTAAAAGTTCTTGCTAATTCTGGTTTAGCTGTGCCTTTTTACCATACATTTTCCACAAGTCACTCCCTTCCCAATAACAATTCCTCACTACCTATGATTCCAACTTTTGCCACTTCAGGCATGAATATTCTTTGCCTACCAACACCACTCTTTCCTCCTTCGCCATAGGCCCAAAGTTATCAGCTTGATATCCCTCTAGAAGGACTGACCAAGCAAAAACATTGATTTTTGTTGTCTTTTCTCTCATATTATTTATACTTCTACATAAGGTACTAGGCTGGACGAAAACATCCAACTCCATTGCAAGGAAATCGTTGCTAAAATTTCTCCTACGTGCGTCTTCTCTCACGTTGTCAAGATTTGTCTCAAGTCTCGCTTCATCCAAAATTTAATTCCTATTTCTCAACCAGGTATGCTTCATTATTACTGTATTAATTTGATATGTTGCCTAATGCTCTTGCAGTCATTTCACCTGTGTCCCATCAACAACTCTCCAGAACTTTCCAGGCCACAAGTCTTACCTCATGTTACATATCTAACCTTTTCTTATCCCCTGGATCATTCCCAAACTTACCAAACAAGTAAACAAAGAAACAAAACATGTTTATTTCCTCTTTCTTTTCTCGATTCTATAACCGCTTTGATATCTCCTTCCTTTGATCACTAAAACTTGCCCAAGAGTTTTAAAAAACACTTTGTGTCTAACTTCACTTTACTCCGTAACCATTCTTCCTCCATTTCTATACCCTTCATTACACCAAAGGGGTTTTTTGTTTTGTTTTTGTTTTCTGTCACCATTAAAATATCATAGACTATTTATTAATTGACTCTCATTTTCTTGAATCTCTGTTGTATTTTATACTGTAGGCCAATTCCCTTGATTTTTCTCTCTCTCCTTCCTTGGGAGCTTCTCCACCTACCTTAAAGTTTATTTCTCCTCTTCTGTTCATTTCTCTCTCTTTCCACTTTCTCTTTTTTCTTTTCTTTCCTTCACTACCTCCTTTTCATGGTTTTGCACCACAAATGTAGGATTTCCTTTTCCTTCTAACTTCATTCTTCGCTTTTCAGCACCTTTCATTCTGTATATGCTACACATTATGAGGAATCAGATTTAATGCATAATTTGGATGCCTGAGTAGCTGGGTGAGAGGGCCAATAATACAGTTCGCACGAAGCATGAAGAATCACTCTCGTAATTATTCAAGTCTCAGTGATGCATTGGCGTTCCTCCTTTTGTGCCTCTTATTTCTAACGACTTACCCACTTAATCTATTTCTGAGGTCCCAGTCAAAACGAATGGCACATTGGACTGTGTGAGTTTCCCATACATTTTTTTCTGCATATTTACTCACCAGTTCCCATCTCCTCATATCCACTCTACCCTACCCTTGACTCTGTATGTACACGTTGCTTATCTTTCTAGGCTCCTCAAAATACAACTCTCCCATAATAACTTTACTAAGCCTTTTCTAATGGCTCTGCTGTCAATAGTCTTGCCTTTCTTTGAATCGCACCAAACGATGTATGCTATTTTGTATTGTGGCTAGCTGCATGTCTCACCTCTCCTTTTCACTATAAACTACTAGAAAACGACTAAGTTGAATTCAACTTTGCCTCTTCCACAATGCCTCAAAGATACAGGCAAATAGTAGCGTCACTTGGTGTATACACCTCAGCCTTGAGAGTTTTTACGTAGATAGCATACGACCATGCAGAACTTTGTACTATATAGAAGAGGTGCTATATAAAAGAGGTGAACTAACGCAAAATGGTGTGAGTTGTTTTCAAGATCATAGAAAATCCAATTTAAAGGCCAATCTTAGGGTTTTTTTCATAGACTTAAGGTCACCTGCTTGAAGTTGCTCATTAAAGAAAAAAAAGGAAATAGCAAGTCACACATTACATAGAAACTATAATATTCACCATTGTATGTTGTTTTTAGGCCTGTGGAGTTAGAGCAGTTATCCGCTGCCAAACTTCCAGTGGTAACACTTAAAAGTTGCCAGTATGGTATGATGCCATCAGTTTCTAAAACTTAGAAAGGCTCATTGATTTTTACTGAGTTTTCTTACACAATCCACTTCCTTTTACACCAAGTGAGCCAACCCTGATTTAGAGAAGTTACAGAATGAATAAATGTTATGGTATCAACATAGAAATTATTTAGTTTCCTTTCTTCACTTCAATTTCCAAATTTATTTTTGGCTTCCATTGCCACTAGTCATCACCACCAATACTCAGGGCTGCGCATTCTTATAGTCCCACCCGCCATCCTTCCCTTCATTAGAACACTCTGATACACCCTCCAGAGGAGGTAATTCACCAATTCCAGAGGAGGTAAATTAACATCCTAATGCAATAAAGCGGCCCTCTAAGGCAATACAACCTGGAATAAGACTTTTTACCTACATCTCAAGTCAGACAAACAAATGTCACAATAGATTGGTTATAATAGTGGTTTTATTACAAGACTGGCAGAGTTACAGTAACTGTAAACCATAACTGTTGTTGGATTTCTACTTTACATAGTTGTAGTTATGAGTCTACTCTTGTAAGCCAGAACAATTATTTTACAATTAGTTTAGACATGTCTGAGCCCAGAAGGAAAATTTCAATTTCAACCATTTTATTTTCCTTGAACAGAACCCAGTGCTACCAAAATTCAGGTCAATTCAACAATTCACACATGGGTTTCTAACCATTGTCCAAAGCTGACCAAGCATAAATGTAATTGCTCAAAATTTTAAGTATGGTTTCAAACCGTAGTATAAAATAGCAATAATGGGTTTTCATGCACTAAAGAGAAACAAACTAATAAGCAAACAAAAAATAAGCTGATAACCTCATTTTCAAGGTAGAATATGGTCACGATCCTATTAAACATAATACACACCCCTGGATTTAGACTGCAAATCTATCACTTAAACATCTAGTAAATGATCCAATTTGTTTACATGGCCCTGTACCTTTTTATAGCCTTTCTATAAAGAAGTTATTACATCCATTCCCTTTATTTTGTTTAAGAGTGTTTGAATGAGCCCCAGAACCACAAGCCAGTTAAACAAGCTCTCCTTAGATGGACGTGGTCTCATATAACTCACCACTGCCAGGGAAATTTTCAAAACAATGTTTGTAGTTTGGAAACACCACACATTCCCACACACCAAAAGTATTTCCTGTGCTTGATGCAGTCCTAAATGTTCGGCACATATATTAAATAAGTCCTATTTTTTCGTTTTTCCATGTAAAAGTGTGGCATTTGCACTTCTTCCAGAGATTTGCACCTCTAAGTGTTTTGCTACGGTAGGTTGACCATTCAGAAATGACTGCAAACGAAGATTGCAAAGAAATGTGAAATCTAGACACCCTAATTGATTTCCTAGGATGTAAATGTTAGTTCTAAAAGGAAACCATTTTAAAGCAGTTAGTTTAATGGGGTGCCCAACTGATGCCTATTAAAAGTTATCGGTACAGATTAAAGATAAATTTTCTACCATGAAGAAAAACTGTTTTTTTTTTAAATAAACATACATAATATTTAATTCCTAATTTTACATTCTTAATCATGCCTATAAACTTCAAGCCTGTTAATAGTCTCAAGAAAACAGAGATTACAACCACTTTTTCAAGAGTTAACTAGCATTTATCAGTTAAGTATCTACACCCTATCAACACCCAATGTCGTGGCCAGATTTTGACCTGGGAAACACCTGCTATTTTTAGATGCCTGATTTTTCTAGAAACAGTCAGATAGCTTTGTGACTACTACAAACCAAAAATACAGTTGAGCTCATGTGCATCTCTTTGACATTTAAAACTGCATCTGAAACTGTATAAACACGAGTGTACTATAAGGCCTAGTCTCTTGTATTATAGAGGCAATTCATTTTTTTGTAGACCTCCAAAAATAGAGAGTATTTTTGTTTATAAATAAAAGTAAAGCCAGTAACAAAATGATAGTTATTTAATAGGAAGCATCCTCCAATGCCTTTTATTACCTACACCATAAACATATTTCCAGCAGAAACGATTTGTATCCCATACAGCCTACCTCTGACTCTGGATGTGCAGATCTATGCTTTCCATACAAGCACTGGCCAACTTTTTTTCCTGTTGTTATAGTGTTCACATATCTGTTCTTTGAATGGATGATGAGACAGCAAATCACACTCTATTAAGGAGTTTTAGTATATTTCCATAGAGCGAATTGAAAACTCTACAAGTTATTTGTTGTGTTCTTAAACAATTTGCACCCACCTGTCATCATGTCTCAGGTCGAAAGTACGATAAATAAGAAATGAATGCTGAAGGTTCCCCTTTTTCCAAACACCATTAGAAATTTCTAGTAAGAAATTAAATATTTCTTTCTTTCCATTTGTTCACATCTTAATCACATTTTAAAGCAAATGTTCCTTCTTAGTACACTGATTTTAAAGATTACCTGCTGCCATAGAAAAAGAAATTATAATGCTTTAATGATTCCCAATTTGCATTTCTAATCATCTCAGATGATGAATGTCTGTGGCAGTATGGGAAACAAGCTGTGATTTATTCCTCGGTGGAAAAAAAAAAGATAAATATATGACTCTTTAAAAGACAGATGTCCTTATAAATACCCAGCAAAAATAACTGCCAGGAACAACATGAGATAGATGCCGCATGAGTCCATCTTCTGATGTTCAGGATCTCTGATCTCTGTAGTGACCCAAAAGGCAGGTGCATTGGCCAGCTGGCTATATATAAACAGAGAATCATACCTCCATCTTGCAAACAATGAAAAGCTTAAAATAGCATCCACTCATGAATAAGGCTTTCCTAGAATGCAAAGAGTATAGCTTCCAAAAAAAAAAAAAACCAGCATGACATCTAAATAACACATCCAACAGCATTCATTCATTCACATCCTTAAATACCATAAAATATTTCTAGCGCTGTATACAAGGAACCAAAACGAACCTCACTAGGAAAATGATGCAGTTACTCAAAGTAGAGGAATTAATTTTCCACAAAACTTGAAATCCTTTCCCTCAAAAGTGTTAAGGCTATTTCCTTTGCTTCTCCCAACGTAATAGCTTCATTACACCAATTCAGCGCACTGGAAGCTGCCGCCCTTTTATCATAAGCTCCTGACCCCTCACCCAAGCTCATTCTGCATGCCATCCATTTTGTGAATGAAGTGTGAAAATAGCTCTTTGTTTACATAAAGAAGGCCATAGAGAGTAGTGCGGACACAGACTTAGCTTATTTGAGTGTAGCTGAGGCTGTGCAGCCTGCCCTTCTAACCAGTCCAGAACTTCCAAACGTGCCTAATGACTGGGAGAAAATTCCAACGGTAAGCAGTTAACTACACACCCTAAAGCAGAAGTCAGCTACTACACGCCTGCTTAGAAAAATAACTGAAAATAAAGAGTTCTGACTGAATCTGAATCATGTATACAAAATTTTCTTTTATTCTTGTTTTTTAACTGGAAATTCTATAGGAAGCACCCACTGCAAATAGCGTCAGACCTTTGGATACATACAACCAGGACCCCTTTTCACCTTTTTCCTGCTCTACCCATACTCAACACTAGACTCTCCTTGTCTCTCACACATGGCAGGCATTTGTATGCCTCTTTTCTTTTGTGCAGGCTGTTCCCTGTGCCTAGAATGCTTCTCTATTTTTCCCTCTCAGACCTGCTTCAAAAATAAGTCATCTTTTTTGTGAGAACTTTTCTTCATATACTTCTTTTCCAGGCAGAATCAACCATTTAGTCAACCAACAGAGGACTTTTGAAGCAAACGAAGCACTCACTGTTCCCACCACACTTGGAGCGCAGAACTAATAGATCATGAGATCAAAGAAGAACCTGCCACCCCTCTTGGGCAGAGCTTCTCAAAGGCAGGGACTGCATCTCATTCTTGGTGGACTCAGCACCTAGTGCAGAGCTTAGCAAAGAGCAGATGCTCGTAAATATTTGCTAAGTAAAAAACAATGTTCTAATAAAACATTAGACCATTTAACTCACGAAGGAAGAGGCACGTGGCTCTGAGTCTTGGCTTGGAGTCAGACCTAGGTCCAAACGTTTACCAGCTGTGGGACCTTGGCTAAGCTACTGAGCCAGGAAAGCCTTAGTGTTTTTCCTAATACCTCATGGGGCAGTTATAAAGATAAACTATACTGTCTGCAAACACTGAGCACAGGGTGGCACCTAGCAGGCACTCCTGGGGAGTCATGACTGAGCATTACAAAACCAGAGGCTCACTAACAGCTCTTTAGACCCATTTGACTCTCCCCAAAGAATGCATCCAAATCTTGCCCTTCCTGTGTCCTTCCTGGGAGCTCTTACTGGTTTCTTATCAGTACACAGTGTACACAGCAGTGAGGCAAATCTATCTCTTTACCACTTACCATTAACGTGCCTTGTATTGTTTGGGGATGTTGGTTTCACTCAGAGAATCAGAGGTCTGCTCTGCTTCTGCGCCCCCAACCCTAGCAACAACCCAACATTCACTTTATTTGATGGCAAAATGGCTCAGCTACTATTCAATAGGGGAAAAGTCAAGTACAAAATAAAAATCATACTTTGAAAATAAAAGCGGAATTAAGCCTAACACCAAGAAAGCAAAATTACTGGAGCCAGCCTGGCAAAGACAGTTTGGTTTAGAAACCAGGCAAACGTCCAGGGAGGAAGCTGCTCAGTCATCAGGGCGTGGAAGTAACTGCTTGAAGATGGCACAAGAAGGCTCATGTGAACTCAGATAACTAATAAAATTCGCTAAACTCAATTTAAAATGTATTCTCATGAAGTAAGAGACAAAATGAGCTAATGCTACTGAAAAATATCACTCTTAATAACTTGGCTTTAATGGTCAACATAACTAGTATTACTCCTCTTTATAATTTTTAGCTCCTTTTGATCTATTTAAGAACTTTACAAACAAAACTTTTAAAAAGGTAAATTAATCCTTTTTGTGCAATCTATTCAAGTCCACAGCTATGAATTTCTTTCTTGATGCTTTTGACTTCAAAGAGAAATCCGAACTTCTGAATAGAATATCCTATATAATATAATGTAAATAAAAATTAAGGTCGCTCATTAAATCCACTCAGAAGACTGACAGGCTGTTCTTCGCTGACTGACTTACTCCTCCGGTCCCTTTATCACTAAGGCATCCTGCTAAACAAAATGCTCAAAATTACTTTATTTTTAAATCCTCCTTTATGGAGCCATTCATTCCAATGTCAACCATCCTCTTCATCATCATCAATTAATAAGCCAAAATATTAAAACAGGAATCATTCATCTATGGACCTGGCACACTTGCTTACAATAAGATCCCAACATATAATAGTAAAAATTCTAAAGGTAGCATTTCGAGTCATTTGCTATATTGTCAGATTGCTACCCCAACAGAAATATTATAATACACACTAGCCATATTGTCTGTTCTATTTAATTAATGTGATTATTCTGAGACTGTTTTCTTTAGCGTTCTTGTAAAGAATGCTTCAGAATGAAGGGAGTCCCACCTCCTTTCACAACCTGAAAAGCATGCAACCCTCTAAAATAATAAAGAAATGCTTTTATATGAAGCAATGGAATTTTAAAACTAGAATTCCATTTGCCTAATTTGTTCTCACATAATGAAAAATATATCACCACATTAACAGTTTACAATGTTGTACTCAACAGTGACCTTGACAAAGTCACTTCAGCCCTCTAGGCCTCACTTTACACATCGGTGAGGATAGTCTCTTGGGATCCTTCCAAGAAACTAACATTCCACACACCATATTTATTGCTGATTTCTAGCCTGTGCAGTTATCCATGATCCACAAGCGAAAGATTAAAAAGTACACTGATATTGGAGGCACATCACCCATTCAAAATTCACCATTCTTAAGAGTCCTTGGTCTATATCACAACACCCCACCTTCAAAAAATATAGAGGTACACACAGCAATGGCACTTTTACACTAGTTCTAAGAAACCTATCCTTTTCCTTGGTATGTACTCAACTGGTAACAGAGTATATAACGTAGGGGGCGGAAGGCGAGTTAGGGGTGCCGACACCCACACATTTGAAAATCTGCGCATAACTTTTGACTCCCCAAAAACTTAACTACAGTTGGCTCATCGCATCTACGGATTCAACAGTATTTTCAATCGTGGTTGAGAATCCTCTGCTGGGAATGTGAAAACACTGTTTGTGGTGGTTCAATCCACAGATGTCGAAATCTGGACTAGCAAGGGCCTATTGTATTTACTTGGGGCGGCGGGGGGTGGGAGTTTATAAGTGGACCTGTGCAGCTCAAACTCATGGTGTTCAAAGTCAACTGTATTTAACAAGACGATAAAATGGTACTCTAATTGGCATATCTTATCACACCAATAAATAAGTAAGTTTATCTTCCCGTGAAAAAGGTAAAACAATGTAGAAGTTCCAAGACCAAAAAGAGATCTTCAAAGATGGCCTGCTATTCCAGTCAATGCCACAGTCTTCCTCTAATAAGGCACTACATCTAGAACCATTCAACACATTTATTGGGTACGTACTATATACAACTGCTGTTCCAGGTGCTAGAGCTCCCGCGTGAGCAAGTTGTACAAGGTCCATGCTCTTAGGGAATTTCCGTTCTGTGGGGGGTGGGGGTTGGGATAGGGCCACAATTAATTAATTAACAACAAGAAAAATATCAAGCAATGGTAAGTGCTATGTAGTTAATTAATCTTCACATGATAGTGAGGGTTGGCTAATTTAGATTATGTAGTCAGAAAAAAGACCTCACTGAAAAGGTGATCCATCTTATCTAGATGACTAGAAGGTGCCACCCACACAATAGCAGCTGATCAGTGTTGCCCGGGGAAGCAGAAACAACCAACCGCAATCTTACTCCACGTGTGTCATCTCACATCCCAGGCTCTAACCCTTGAGTAGCTAGAACCAAAGAAGCTACAAGAAAGAGGCTTGAGAGTGGCCATACCCTTCCTTACTCCAGGTCCTTCAAGCCACAGGCTAGGACTGAGCTGCCAAGTGGGGAAGAGAAGAGATAGGAGTTTGAAGTCCAATATGAACTAAATTGTCCATAGCAAAAAGTGTCCAAATGTTTAACAACCTGGCAGGCACACTGATCAATCAGGAAAAAGGTCAGCAGGTTTGGATTAACATCCTACATCCTACATCTTGAGCTGTGCCAGGCATTAACCCCCTAGTCTCCAGTTCATAGATGGACCATTTGTCCTGGGAGAGTAGCACTGGCTCCTTCCCAACCCACTGGTAGTATTTCAATATTTTAATGATCTATAAAATAGTACTGGTGCATATCAACTGAAAGTCAACCACTAGAGGTGTCCTTAGGCGACAGGAAAGGGAAGTTTGGAAAATAGCAGTTGGAGGCAGTGGTGGAAAAATAATACACAGAGACTCTTTAATAAATGAGTTATAAAGAAATTATATAGAGTTATTAGAGATATTCTGGCTATGTATACTGTTTCCAAATAAAAGAATCAGAAACACCAATATTAGACTTAGAAAATGAAGCAACTTCTATTATGATTTCCACCACTTTGATTGATATAAATAGAAACCTACGGAGAAAATTTTACCAATCTTGGAAACATTTGTGGGAGTGGGGTGGGGTGTGGATGTTATGAATGCACTGATTCAATTATAACTTATTTAACACATCTCATTATCATCAGAATTTGGTTTCTACAAAATCTGTGCAAGTTTGTAGATAAAGCAGTGCAAATGTTGAAAAAGCATGAAGTGGAAGAGAATATAAAACAGATATGTAAGAAATAAGTTTCAGCAAGGATGACTTAAGAATAAACAAAGCAAAGACTTTGGTGCCTAAGACAGAGCTCTACAAAATAGCATCTTTGGGAAAAGTTTAGTGTGAGACCCTATATCCAGTTATAAGTAACAAATGATATTCTAAAGCTTCTTCCAGACCTTAGTACTTTCTGATCATCTTTTGGAGGTAAATACAAAGTATATCAGATTAAATGTAAAAGATAACAGCTGGTAGCAGAGAAAAAGGTACCATAGTATAGAATGGGGCTTTTCTGTAACCTATTGTGAAAAACAATATTCATCATTACATAATGGCATGCTACTTCTTCAACTTCCTCAACTATTTCAGACAGAGCAGAGAACCAGGAGGAAGTTTTGTTGTTTTTTTAAACCTCTAACGAAAATAAATGTCACAAAGGTCACGCACTACAACTTATAGACTAACTGACAGGAAAGTCCCTTTAGTCCTCAGTCAGAGCCTATTTACTCTTGGATGCTATTCTAGGAATTGTGATCATCTGATTATCTGTTTTTCGGTAAAATGGTGCTTTGGAGCTGCTACCTAAAAAGAGTTAGGGAGTGGGCACAACTTTGTTAGATACAGACACAGAGGCAGCCCGAGGAGAAAGCTGGCCCTGAAAATGAGACAGAAAAGCCATAAACACAAGATATGCATTCTCAGGAAAATATTACTAGAGGACCATATATCTCCAAAGTAAATGGCCTCACAGGCCACAAAAGTCTTTAAGGAAAAGAGCATATACAGTAATTGATGTTTAGAAGGATAACCCTTATTAACAGAGGCACATTACAAATCTTCACCCAAAATGGTTAAAGAAAATAAGAACACCAAGAAGCATGTTTCAGGTCAATAGGTAAATTAAAATCACTCACCCATAATGCAAGGTAGATGAGGCCTCACTCCATCAACGGCTTTGGGATGAATGTCTATGTGGACTATATGTAACAGATAAAGTAAGCCTTGTTTCATTTTGTTTTTTGGTGTATGTGATTCCTTCTGCTACAACTCAGAATGCCATCCCAGAACTTACTTGCTTCATTGTAGGCATTCCCCTCTAAAATGAATGTACACAGATAATAGTAATTGTTTTTTCCCATAGTCATACAGGAAGTATAGGCCAGAAACCCTACAGAAGTCATTGTTCTTATCTTTTATCTCTTTTAAGCTAAATCTGGAGACCCTTGGTTTCTATGTGAGACTTCAGAGTTAGAAGTAAGGTTAAGAATGAAGAACACAAAGACAACTTATAGTATTGGAGAATATAGCTATTTTGACAATAAAGTGGCAGGAATTATAATACAGTATTAAGTTAAATACCAGGTAACAGAAGAAATGACACTGATCTTTCAAAACTAATTTTGACACTTCCACATGTTCCATTCTAAATCCAAATATCTAGCATTGGCTGTAGCAATCAATTTCCATGTATAACACATCTTGAGATACCAGTTAATATTGAAACTGAGCAGGCCTGGGGGTTTGACTGAGTGACCATCATTTGAGACTGTAGAATGCTCGAGGAAAGAGAGTATCTATCATTGGGGAGGAATCCTTGAAAGCAGGAATGAACTATAGTCACAACTGATCAATGTGGACATTTCACATTTATCACTTAAAGACCTTTCGCAAGATGACGCAATGCATAAACTGGGCTAATGGCATTTTCTATGTGGCATCTTCAGGTGGGTTTGTATTTACAGACTTATACAATCATCAAAATTAAGAAAGTTAATAGTCAATCAAAAATCAATCATAATTCAATATGAGAGCAAAAACAAATATCCCCATGAGGGATATTGAAAAATTTGAAAGCCACGAAAAAAGAAGAAGAGGTTCTAGCAAATTTATTCACATTCCAGAGGGATCCTCTTTAGCACCTGCCTGTTGTCCTCAAATCTTGGACTCTTGAAGGATAAAAATCAACCTGAGCATGTGCAGGAAAATAGCTCTATATTGCCCCCTAGTGCTGGCCTGTCCCACTTCTTAGGCTAAAAACTACTAGGTGAGTAGTAGTTCCTCTACCTCTAGTTACTTCCTGCTGCCTGCCTCCCAAGAGCTAAACATAGCCCAATCTTCTGCCCAAAGATTAGGAAACAACCAGGCTATTTTTAGCCTCATACATCTTAGGAATGGCAATGACCCAGCCTCTGATGGTAACAGAATGTGTGTGGCCTGGCTTAATGAACTCACCTCTCCTAAGGGTGTGAACCTACACAGTAAAGTGGCCAATGACTGCATGAGAGCTCTGGGGCCCATTACAAAGTGATCACGGTATGTGGATCTCAGGAAGAATGATGTAGAAAGGACAATGAGAGGCACAAGTAGCAAAGGAAATCAGGAAGATGACAGATGCCAGGACAGGATTGATAAGTCAGAGCAGAAGGAGAAATGATATGAGACAGAAACAATAAAAAATAGAAGTCAGAAGCCAGGAATGTTGGGCATTGTCATTCTGGAGACGCTTGTCTAGTAAGAAGCAATATTTTTACTGGACATTTATTTTACATGAGGAAGAACAAAGGTTGGTCTGATCTGTTTCCTGCCAGGGTACAGATGGTGCTATGGCTCCTTTGATCACTTTTCCCCAGTCCTCTGCAGCTCCTGTGATTAGACATAGATTCCTTGGCTGCCCTTTGATCAGCAGCTCAAGCAGCCTGCAGGTGCCATGTGCCATCATATTAGCGAGTTGTAAGAAGCAACCACATTAACACTGGCTGATAAATGTGATAGATTGCTGTATATACAACAAATACAAATAATGTCCACAAAGGTCCCAGGAGTCCTTATTTAATCTATTTTTGAACTTTAGAACTTTCTGTGCTTTCTTAAAGATGAACACTTTAGAGAGTTTAAATTCGAAGCTGAAGCTTGCAAGCACCCCAATACATAAAGAAAAAGTTGCTATGACCTAAAAATACAGTACACATCATTCTGATTTTTCTAGGTGTGCTGTTTGTATTCATTTCTCCTGGTAATGAAGTGACAGCATTCTTGCATTCTGCATAGATGACATACAAAGCACAAAAACATGTACGTTTCTTTTCAAATAGCGTTAAAAGCCACCACTTGTAAACAGGGTATTTAATATTCTAATTTTAGACAGCCCACATTAACATTGTGGTTTCATACGCAGTATAAAATTTCTATTTACAAAGTATTCTCAAAAATGACTTCATAATGGGAGATCAAGAGAAAAAGAGTTTAGAAACTGTATGATGTAAATCATATGGGGTTCAGAGGCTAAGCAAATTACACACCCTGAAGCTGCTCTGGCTTTATGAAAGGAGCCTTTCTCCAGCTCTATGCAATCCCAGCCCAGGGGAACTGCATCTGAGAGTTTTCTAAACATTTCAGGTACACTTAAAAGCTGAAAGTAATTCTCATTTCCTATGCAGGATTAAGTCGTTTCCCCGCACGCACAAAATAGCAGTCATTCACCAACACATATAAAAACACACCGCCAGAAAGGTAAGAACTTCAGAGTACACACAAAGGCACATTAAA
Source organism: Pteropus vampyrus (assembly GCF_000151845.1). Taxonomy (NCBI): domain Eukaryota; kingdom Metazoa; phylum Chordata; class Mammalia; order Chiroptera; family Pteropodidae; genus Pteropus; species Pteropus vampyrus. The sequence goes on from NW_011888834.1 coordinate 8,925,343, forward strand.
AAAAAAAAAAAAAAATAGAGCACAAGAGAAATACCTTTGTAAATTCCTCCTAAAAACATCCACACGGCCTCTTGACCTCTATATTTCCTATCTACTTACTGATTAATTGATGCCTTTCCACTTAAGAGTACTTCAATTAATGTGGCTGGTACATTTCCTGAAACACCCCCCAACCCAATAAAAAAAAAAAGTCTGAGTAAAGTCAAACATGCCAAGACTCATTCATTTTGGATTCATTTTTAGAGGCAGTTCTTGAACTTATAACTAACTGGCAATGAGAGGTCCTGCAATGTGCGTTTGAACTGACTGACGTTCACCACCGCTCGCAGAAGGTCCTCTCTCTAGCTGGGACTGCAGTGGCACTCCTGTTGCCCTGTTAGCCCTCTGTGGCAGCTCCCTAAGTTGCAAACTGCGCCGTAACCTCCAAAAGCCCATGCCAATGAACGCAGCGCGCCATTTGCATGGGTAGAGAGACGATTATACACCCTCGCAGGCTGGTGTACATCACACATCAACGCACAATGCCAACGTAACACACACAGCGAGACACAAGAAGGGGGAGAGTGGCGGGGGAAGACTCACCGTTCTGTTCCTTGTTGCTGGAGAACTGGAATTTACTACTCAGGTTGGACTCAGCCTGAGTCCCTTGTCTCTGGCCGGCCAGGGCAGATGTCAGCAGGAAAAGCCCGAAGAGGAGCATTTGGCTGACTGGGGCGAGAGCTCACTCACGGCGGGCACTTTGCAAGCAGCGACTCCCGAGTCTCTTTCACCACCGCCAGGGGAAGGCTGCACTGGGGTGGAAGCGCCGAGCCTGCTCTGGCAGCAGAGAATCGCAGGGTAGTTTCCACATAATCCCATCCAAAACTTTTTCCTAGAGCCCTCTTCTGTGTCTCCAGTTTTTGAAAAGGATCAAAGCAAAACCTGGACCTGAACCAGTTTCCCAAGGTTTAAACAAATCCTGAGCTGTGCCGAAGTGGTGGGGGTGGGGGTGAAGGCGAGGGAGGAAAGAGGGGGTGGGGACGCGGGGGAGCTGGGGGAGCGGCGAGAAGTCACCAGCAAGTTGCTGGGAGCACCTGTCAGTTTGGGGGACAGGACAGAGGCGAAAACTCAAGGGTCGCGCGAAGCCAGCCTCGAAGCCAAGTTGGCGGCGAGCACTTTCTGATCAATCACAAAGCTGCCAATAGATGCGGCTCTCCTGGCGCCCCTCTCCCCCGCCCTACCCCCACCCCCGAAGGGGGAGGGGGAAGAAACAAGGCGAGGGCTCCGCGGCGGGTCCCCTGGGCCGCTGAGCCGGAGCGGGGTCGGGGGTCTCCTGGCCGAGGCCGCCCCGGGCGCGGGCGGAGGGAGGCCGCGGGGCTCCGGCTCCCCAGCCCGGCGCGCAGCCTGCGCTCTGTCCCGACAGCCGCAGCGCAGATCTCGGCACCTGGCTTGAGTTTTCCGCGATCAAAGTTCACCTTGTTTGCGGTGCGTGCCCTGCTCCTCGAAGCCCAGGGAAATTCGGCAGCTCAGGGTCACGGCGGGGCCCGGGTCGTTCCCCGTGCTCTCCTCCCACGCCACGGGCTCCGCGCAAGGCTCGGGGCTCAAGCGCGGCGTCTCGGCACCGGGGAGAGAGAGAAGGCCAGGCGGACCAAGGCTCCGGCTTGTCCCCTCCCCTTCTCTACCTTCCCCCGCCGGCGGCAGTCGGGAGGAGGGGGCCGTGGGCCAAGCCCGGGCGGAGCGCGCGACCGGCTCGCGGGAGGCTGAGCCGCTGTCCCGCAGGCGGCCGGAGGGGGCGGGCGGGGGTCAGCGCCTCCGGCAGGGGCACCCCCGGGTCGCGCCCGCTAGCACTGACTGGGGCCGCCAAGTGGCGGTCCAACAGGTGCTGGCACAGCCAGGGGGTGCTGCTGGGCTCCTACAGACAGGACCCAAAGGACCCCAGCGAGGAAAGCAGCCAAGGTGGCCCCTGGTTTCCTTTCCCCAGGCCGCCCCTACAGTAAAGAGCAAGATGAGTGGCAAAGGGTTCTGCAAAAGCAAAAAAAAAAAGTGAGAAAGAACTTCTTGCAACTCTCCCTGCTGTGGCGGTGACTCGTCATTAATTTCCGAGGGGATCCCCATTCCCAAAGGACTTGGCCAAAACCTTTGGCCAGAGTTTCTGGGCCGAAAGAGGAATGTAAATTGGAATTCAAACATTTCCCTCCAATTCCCAGCTCTCTGAAGCAGAGTAGATAAAGAAAAAAACAAATGGCCAAAATAATAACATTCATTCATTTAATAAATACTGTATTTATTGAATACCTTCTGTGTCAGGCAGTGTTCTAGGAACTGCGACTACAGTAGTGAAAACACGAAGTCTCTGTTCTCTGAAGCTTGTATACCAGTTGGGCCGCATTGAATTAACATCAAGCAAATTAGAAATATCACCCAACTTCTTGTTCAGTCAATGCAAACAATTCTACCAGGAACGGTGCTCCACAAGAGAATGGAAGGAGGGCCATAGCTTTAAGATGTATGCTGAAACAGGGGTGGAATCTGAAACGCC
>NW_011888834.1:8930165-8952669 GCF_000151845.1 Pteropus vampyrus
AAAGTGTTCTCTCTTAGAGTCACCCTTTTCTCTCTCCACTTTTTCCAACTACCCCATCTTGAGAAACATCACCTTGCTATCTCTAGATATCTAGGGCATATTAATACTAAGTTTTCCAATCTAATAATAATAAAACACTCCTTTTCTTTATTCTTCTAGATCAACCACCCTTTAACTCCCAGTGTAACAGCTGCTAATCTGAGTAAGGCTTACTTGTGACAAATGATAGAGGGCTGTGCTAAGGCCCTGCTGGCTCTCAAAGAAGCAGATGTACTTTTTAATTTTGACTTTTTGGGGAAGGGAGTTGAGAGGTGGGAAGTTAGAGGTATGTGGCCAGGAAAAATGGGTGGCAAGGACCAATCTATGTGTGACTCTCTGTGGTGTTCCCCACTGAAGCAAAGCTTCTGTTTCATTTTTTAAATCATGGTTGAGTATGCGATTTTTTTTTCCCAAAAATCTCAGAAACGCTTCTCTGACTCATAACTCAGGGAGAGTAAGTAGTTTGAAGGAACCCCAAAGAAAGAGGTGTCCAGGTAAACTCTGAACAACTACAACCAAAGATTATTTCACTAGGAGATGTCAGACCAGGGATTTTATCTGACTTTACCACTAACAACCAGTATAACCTTGATTTAGAAATACACTCTACCCCTTTTTCTTTACATGAGAAAGGTACACTGGATTTGGTCTCAGTCCTCTTATTACTTTAGAATTCTTTGATTCTCTAAGCTATTATAGATAGTGATGGCAATACTTTCTTAACTTAATTATGTTTATTTGATAATACATGACTAGAACAATGGTTTCCCAGCCTAATTCAAAGTTATCGTAGTTGCTGGCAAGAGATGATGGAACAGATGCTTCTGCCTAAACTTGTCTAACCAAGGTCATCCTCTTTTATCTGTTGTTGTTATAGTTTGGAAAGACAAGTTCTACCAATAACCAAAAAGAAAAGGAAAGAACAAAAAACAAGTTTGGAAATCACTGATTAGGGCAAGTATCAGGAACTGTACAGAATTTAAGGAAACTAAATAAATTATGTGTGGGTATCCACATTTTAATTCCTTAATATTTGTTTTGTATTACAGTAACAATATCAAAAGAGGCAAAGTGTGGTCCAAAGGTAAGGAAAAATAGCTATAAGGGAGTTGTAAATAATAGAGTGTTGTTATTCGCCAAGAACAGATGGCAAATTTCCTACTGTTCTATAGTCACAGTGGAGGAATGTGAAACAATCCAAAGAACAAGGAGTACCCCTAAAACTGTGGACAGCAACCAGACACTATGTTTGGTCATATCCTCCAGTCAATAAGATGTCATTTTTCTCTCCCTTGAAATCATGTATAGGATATGAAAGCTGTTGTCCATATTGTGACAAATCACAGCAAGGTCAAGACACAGCTACAGATGCTCCTTTCTCAGATAGTGACCCACTTATTTCAAAGGTCATGGGAGAAGGATCTTTTCACTTTGTCATCATTGTTTCAAATGCAGTCCTTTCCTTGGCTACTAGCCTTTGTAAAAGAGATGGATAGTCCCAGTACGCTACTTAGCGAACATTTAAAAAGTGTCGTTGGTTATCAGAAAGGAAAACATAGTTTCACTAATCTAACATTAAAAGTATCCCCGAACGCTTTTGAAGTTCCAGATAGTTCAAGACATTTTCGTGGCCCTTTTTATGTTGATTATTACTATTTGCTGTCTTCATCATCTTTATAGGAAACAAGGTGCTTGCTCTCTTCTGTTCTAACACAGCCTTGCAACATTTTAAGGCATCATTTTATTTTCCCAAGTTTTATTTTTATCATCTCAATTTGCTCTGATGTCTTCCTCATCTTCCTGTATTATATCCTCTCCTTTCTCATCATCTGAATCTTCTTTTACTGTCCTCCATGAAATTAGGAGGATAAAAACCATGTTTTTCTCTTGCAGGCAGCTCAAAAAGATTTATAGTTAAACAAAAGCCAAACAAGGAAAATTAAAATCAGGAAAAAGTTATTCATGTTCAAATTTCCTTTTCTTTAGAGAGGGAATTTTTATAAGAGTTTACTTGAGCCAAAACTGAAGATATATGCTGTGAAGCAAGATCTCTAATGCTCTAAAATTTACTTTTTGAAACACCTATCATGTTGCATGACTGTTAGATATCGTAAGATACATTTTCTTATTTAATCTTTCTACCAATCTTTCAAGGAAGGTCAGAATCTCCCACATTTTCTGCAGAGAAACTGAAGCTCAAAGAGGAGCATGCATTTTCCCCAAGTGACATTGCTAAAGAAACACAGGTACAATTAATGTGTGACTCTAGGTCTTTCCCTTCTACTCCATGCTTTTCATTTGACACTTTCAGATTTTGGACAAAAAAAAAAAAAAAAAACAGTTTTTATTTGAAGCTTTCTTATATTTCTCTTCTAAATTTTCTTCAGAATGACTATCTTTCACTTTGCTTAATTTGAGAGAAACTATGATATGTAGATGAACTTTTCCACATGTTCAAGAACATAATATAACACCAGACAGCTATCTTCCTGGAACAGCTTAAATAAAATACTTGAGCCAGAGTGAATATGGGTTACTTGAGACAGTGGTGGTGACTAAGGCATTGGAAAGCTGTCTATGAGGTTGAAGCCCACCCAAAGTGTGGGCTATCATGAGTATTCTGTTTATGCTGGCCAGGGTTAGTCATCCAGCTGATGCCTTAGCCTAGACCATCTGTGGGCAGTTATTTCAAAGATTCTATCTTCTTGTCTTTGGGGATGAAGGGAATGAATTATCATTCCTCCTTTCCTACTCATGATTGCTACTGAATTAATGCATCAGGTCTGGGAAGAAATACACTGGTTTCCCAGTTGCTCCCTTTGAAGAATCAATTTATGATTAACTATAGATGTCAGAGTCTTGGTCTCTCTTATTTATACAATTATGTATCACTCCACATGTTTCTAATTTAACGTTCCTGGTCTATGGGTTTAAATTTGCATCTTCATTGATAATTTTATGAAGATATTTTTAGATTGGTTAGAGTTATTGAAAGCACAAAGACTGCTTGCTACATGAACTAACCAGTGATTTGTTAAGCCCTCAGGCAATCAAGAGTCTTCAATTGAAATTCTAACTCCTTAGAAAAATTCCATTCGTATCTGAAGGGATCTACTACATAAAAAGACTCCAGTGGTGTAATTTTTATCCCACTGGACAGTAAGTAGAAAAAATTATTTACTTTTTTCGTCCCATGAATGGCTTTTTAAAACACATAAAACTAAATTGAAAAATGTGAGAAGCAGCTAATTATTATAGCTCCTATTATTCATATTTATTGAGACAAATGATTACACTATGCATCTGTAAAAAAAAAATATCTTAAGAATTCAAAGCACTTCCTAATATCTTTTTCTTTCTGCCTATCTAGATTTCTATTTGAAGATTATTGTCACTGTATACACCCACCTTCAGAATTCTAAGCCCTCCTTGAGAAAAATGTCTCATTCCTCAGACTCTATGTAGTCTGGTATACAAGTCAACTGTTCTCTATTCTGTAAACTCTAGTTGCCTGCCTACTTCTATTTTATATTTTGTGGAGCTGGAGTCACATTACTTTTTATTGAAATAGTCACAATGAAATATCCTACAATAACAGAACCTCTACTGCTATTAGACAATTGTTAAATTAACTACAAGCATTCTATGAGTAAATATTAATAGAATCCTCATTTTAAAGATGAGAAACTGAACCCCAGAAAGGTTTTATAACTTGTTCAATATCACACTGGTTATAAGTATTGAGGCTAGAATTTGAATGCAGGTTGTTGGTTCCAGAGCTGGCACTTTTTAACATTGTTTTCTTTTTTCCAAATCATCTAGCACAGTGCTAAGTATGTAGTGACTCAAGAAATATATTTCAAACCTTTAAAATATACATTTATATTAAGCGTTTGGTGTTTATTTTATAACCCTGCACAATTCTAGTCATAAATATGTAACTTAAAATTCTATTGCCAACAACAAAGAGTAAATCATTCTGATTCTGTCTGACATCAAAGGATGGTGCCCCAAGCATACAGGAACTAGGCATTTAGTCAATGAAAATGTCACTGTGTCTTAGATTGAATGCCCTATTCAGTGGCTATAGAAATGAGAAATGAATCTTCTGAAACCATCTAAAGGAAAAAGGATCTGTTGCCCTTATTCTTAGCAATAAAGCCTTGTCATAAAATCATCATTATCATGTTGCTGGTTCTGACAACCTATGATGAAGGAAACACATAATGTGTATTCAAATAAGTTTCTGAAGGACAATAATAGGAAAAAGCAAAGTCAGTGAGATGATTTACTATCCTTTTGATGAAGGAGAAAATTGTAAGTGGGAGACAGAGTTTCTGTTACCACCAACCTTGAGATTATCACGGACCTTACCAAAATGGCAATCTGTTGGGAACATTACTGCGTGCTTCTTGGGCCCACGAAGTTATAAGTTCAGTAAAAATACATGATTGCTGCCCTCCACAAGTTCTCCCTTATTTTGCACATCCAATCAATCTTCAGTTGCATTTGTTTCCATGTCAAATATAACCAGTCTTCTTTTATTATCTATTTACACAAAGGCCTTCTGATTGCTCTCTATTCATGTTTCGCCAAACTGTCTTCAGATTCTCAACTTAATCTATTTAACACATAAATCTGATCATGATCCCTTGCCCTACTCTAAAACTTTCAGCCTCCCTGTGCCTGCAAGATAAAATCTATGCTCCTATAGGCATGATCTGTTCTCCCTTACATGCCCAGGTCTCACACTGTGTTTCCTGACACCACAATTTATACAGTCATACCTACCACCTTTGCTTCTTGTCTTATGCTCCCTCCACAATGACACATAATATAGAACTTATTCTATTCTATTTTACTTTTCTTTTCATCTTTTTCACAGCACTTAACATATTGTACTTAACAATAATAATAGGTAACTCTTACTATGTATCAGACACTATTTTAAAGACGATACGCATATTCATTCCTTCATTCTCACAACAAACTTATGAGATAGTTATAGTTAATAGATTTTCTAAAGAAGCAAAGCAAGATACTGAAAAGCTGAGTGATTTACCTAAGACCAGGTAAGTGAAGAGCTGGCTTTTGAAGTCAGTTTATCTCTAGAGTCCATATACTTGACCATCACTCAGCTTCTAATAAGGGATGTTCAACCAATATTTGGAGTCAGTGTAATCTCCCAGTCATGATCCAAGCACTGAAGTCAGAGATACAAACTAACGTCTCACTCACTTACCAGCTGAGGAAATGTATACCAGCTACCTAATATCTATACATTAGATTCATCATCTCTATAAATAGATAATAATAGAATCTACCTCAGAAATCTGTGGGCATTAAATGAGACAAAGTGTTTAAAACCTTTGACATAATGCCCTGCATGTTTTAAACATGCGGGACATGTGATTGAGTGTAAACGAATTTTCTGGATTATGAGATAAACTTTTTTGTCTGTTTAACATTTCTGAAATGTCCCACATTCAATGTCAAAACTATTTTTTCTCTCTAAAAAGTTGTTATTATTTCAATGGGGAGATTTTATAATCAATGGTGTCTTAAAATAAACATAATACTAAAATTTTTGATTAACTAAAAAAGACTTTCCCTGTCGTATTTTCTTTTTTCTTCATCACTAACTACAAGAATAAGGCTCTTATTACTCTGAAAACTTTCCACAATGAATCCTCAACCTCATTAATGGTTTTATTTCCTAGTTTTATCGATATATCCTCCCTGCCATAGATTATGAACTCTTTGATGGCAAAAATTTCACGTTCTTCTTTTTTTTAAGTCTGCTAATCATCCCTGCCCCATCTCCCCTCTATAGTATCTGACATCGTATGTGTGCAGTTCCCTGTTTAACACACTTTTTAATAAATGTTGAGTGAAATTAACAGAATGTGAAGTAGCCAAATGCAGATCTAACCATGATAAATCTCCAGAGAAGAAAAATATAAGGAAGAGCAACTACTTCTGACATAATTAGGGTGACTAGAGCCATGTGGAGTTCATTTTCTTGCTTGGCTGTCAGTCAAAGTTGGGAATCTTGTAAAAGGAAGCACTAAATTATGAAAACCAGAAGTCAAGCTGTACTAATCTCCAAGCTCACACCTAAGTGAAAATTATTCATATAACTTTTTTATTTGATGAGCTGAAAAGAAGGCCAGGTAGGCACTTTCCAAAAAAGGGAAGAAATGCAAAATTACTCTTTTTACAAATTCTGCAATAACATTCATTCCAATGTTACAAGGTTATGTCTAAGGCCTGGCAAACAGCCCATACTCATATTGCCTGACTGGTTTAAATAAAGTTAATTATTTTTGATATAGAATCTTACATAGCAGATGGTTCACAAGTCTCTGTCTATTTAATAGTCAATCTGTTATATCCAAGATGTCATCATTTTGGAAAATAACTTCTACAAAAGTATCTTCTCCATATTTTGAAAATATGATGTCAAATGCAAATCTTTTTCTCTTCTTTAATTTCAAAGTTTGTATGTTACAGTTTAAAATATGTATGTGTGTGAAAGCATGTGGTTTTGAAATAATAATTGCTGGCTGCTGATATCTGAGTAGAAGAAATTTTAAAAGCCGCCATGCTAAAATGGGATATATTGCTGTTTTATGAATACTCACATATAAAGTAAATTAATAAAATGACAATTGATTTTGTCAATAAAATGACAAATTGATTTCATGTGCTTTGTGCAATTAATTTCACTATAAAACCTTAAACTTCAGCTGTCAATTACTATCTTAAAAAAACAAAGAAACTGACATGAAATGAACCAAACATGCCGCTTTATTGTTTTTTTCTCCTGTCCAGCGCCAACGCGTTACTTGAAAAGCAGCTGAAATTTTATTCTAGCAAATAAATTATTTCATAGCATAGTAGTAATAAACTTCCTTAGTGAGCCCAGATAAATTAAAATTAGTGCTTTAATGATTTTCAGCTCATAAAAATTGATTCTATTTACTGTAATATGAAAATGCTGTCTATGATATCTTCTTTTTCCCTCAGTAGGTTTCATCTGATACATTTCATGTACTAAAATGCAGATGACATGGTCAGGAGTTTCCCTCCATTGCTCCATTTAAATGTCCCTCATGAAACTGATCAGGTAGAGTTTCCTGGGAGAAAGGTAGCACATATTTTTGAAACTAGAAGTGAGTCTTCATTACTATTTAATTTTGAAGGTTTAAAAATGTTTTAAAATATACCAATTGTTGGTCCAAGATATAAATTTATTGTAGGACATCATGTACAATGGTAAGAGCTCTCAATCAGAAATTCCAAATTTTACCACAATTAGATGTGTGACTTTAATAGTCAACTTTTCTCATCCTCAGTTTCCATAACTGGAAAAATGAAAGTTTATCTAGTTGATTTCAAGTTTTTTTCCAGTTTGACATTTTCTGATTCAATATACAATTCTTTTATTTTCTACTAGAAAAAAATATGTATATTTTCCTACTCTTTCTAGTGGGAACAGAATTGCTTTTTTAATTAATTAATTAATTAATTAATTAATTTTTAATTTTTTATATCTACAGCATCTGGTCTTCCTAGGTGGTCACCCATCCAAGTACTAACCAGGCCTGACCTTGCTTAGCTTCTGAGATCAGCTAGGCAGAATTGCTTCTTAAAGAATATTTTTTCTTTAGGTGAAAAGTGCTTTAGTCCCGAGGGCTTCATTTAGCTGGATATACCATGAAAGCAGTCATTATTTCTTAAAGGCATTCCTACCTGGGTCTCAAAGACATTTCTGGCCAGAGGCAGAGTATAGATGATGTAAAAAAGATTTACAAATGTTTAAATCAAAGAAACAACAACAGCAACAACGTAGGAGGGAGAAAAAAGTGTGGAATTTAAGAAAGGAAGAAAGGAAGCTCCCTAGGGAAGAAAACAAAGATCTTATAATCAACATTTTTATTTGTTTAGAAAAATCTATTATCCAAATGATTCCCTAAGTATGTAACAATCTAGGATTTTTATATTGCCTTTGTTCATTATCTTTTTATATAAATATGAGTTACAAAACAACAGTGGCCAATTTATGTTTTGGCCTGTGCTGGTCATTCAGCAGGAGCAAAAATATGTTGTTTGAACTCCACAGAGCACTGTAAAAGGATAGTGATTTATGGTCCTGTCTATTCTTCTATTCATATGCAAATTGTGTTTACATTAATATTAATATTTTCTAGATATAAAAGAAAATATTTCCTTTATCATTATATAGTAATATAATAATGAATATTAATATATTCTATATTTAAATGTAAATTGAAAACATTATAATTAAAACTTATGATGTTTCGCTATGGATTTGTTCTTTGCCTTTCTGACACTTGTTATTCACATTGGTAACACCAGGAGGCACATAGAGGAGAAGCTGCCATCTGTTACTATGGTAACCATTACACATATTTTAAAAGGAGAGCTACCATCATGTATACATGAATTTAAAATATTACTGTCCACTTTTTTTAGAATTGTTGTTGGGAATTAGACATCAAATTTTAAAAATTGTTTAAAGTCATATGCCTCCTATTTTTCTTCTCAAGAAAAATATAGCTAGTTTGAACAATACAGACAAACAAGTTGGGTTTTTAAGAATAATAAACCACAACTTCTGTTTTCCTCTAAAAATAATATGTCATTAGTAAGTACATAGGCTCTGAAAATAGCCTAATATGGCTCAAAAATATCTCTGTCATTTATTTGATATTTATTGTCATCTTAACACAAAAGGAATCATAAAACAGAATTACAATATAATGGATATATTTGTTTTGAGTATGCTGGCCAAAATCATTTTTAGAATGAGGGAACAGAGAAATTGATTTGAAGTAGTTACTTGATTTAAAGTGCCATTGTTAACATCTAAGAAAGATATTCCTTTCCAGACTGTGAATTATAATCATGATACAGTTGTATTCTGAGCTTGTATTTTCAGTATTCTTTTTTTTCCAACAAATATTAACTATGAGTATCAGGCACGGTACTAGGTCCTGGGGAACAACAGCAGATCGGGAAAAGAAAAGAACCCAAGATGAGGCCTTGAGAACCTCTACTATGGTGACTTTGATGAAAGCAGTTTTAGTGGTAAGGTAATGACAAAAGCTAGAATGGAATGAGTTGAAGATTGAGTTCATTGCAGATTGCTTTCTAATTTAAAAAGTTCATTGAAGTATAATTACATACAATTAATTCATTCATTTTAAGCATACAATTTGGTGAGTTTTGCCAAATGTATACACTGATGATACAAGACATTTCAATTATCTCCAAAGGTGCCATTTTCTTTGTGCCGTTTTGTGGTCCATACCTCCCTTTACCCATCCCCAGGTAATCACTGACCTGCTTTTTGTCACATGGATTAGTTTGCATTTTCTAGAATTTTATATAAGTAAAATAATATAATATATACTCTTTTGTTCATGACTTTAGTCACTCTTCTTGATGTTTCTATCATTCTTTCATAGTGTTATGAGTAGCAGTAACATCACTTTTTGTTACTGATAGGCATACTGTTGTATCGCTAGACCATTCTTGTTTATGTATTCACCAATCGATGGACATTTTGAAAGTGCCTAGTTGTTTTTTGTTTTTTTTGTTTTGTTTTGTTTTGTTTTGTTTTGTTTGCATTATAAAACTGCCATGGAACATTCTTGTAAAATTCTCATGAGGGCATGCATGTTCATTTCTATTGGGTAAACACATTCGAGTGGAATTGCTAGGTTCCAAGACAGATGTAAATTTTAACTTTTTAAGATATCACCAGTTTTTCTGAGTGGTTGTACCATTTTATAATTTTATCATCAGTGTATGAGAGTTCCAATCACTGTATAATTGGTATTGTCAATATTTTTAATTTTAGGCATTTTAGTGAGTGTGTAGTAATATCTTATTGTGGTTTTAATATGCATTTCTCTAATGACTGATGTTGGTCATCTTTCACATTCTTATTGGCCATTTATAACTCTTTCTTTCTGAAATGTTATGGGCTGAATTGTTCCCTACCCCCAAGAATTCACACTCTAGTACCTCGGAATGTAACTATATTTGGGGATATGATCTTTAAAGGGGCGATTAAGTTAAAAGAAGATTTTTAGTGGGGGGCCCTAATCCAACATGACTGGTGTCCTTATAAGAAGAGGAACTTTGGACACACTTAAAGATACCAGAAACATGCACAAGGGGATTCCATATGAAGACAGTAAGAAGGTGGCCATCTGCAAGCCAAGGAGAGAGACCTAAGGAACCTGCCCACACCTCGATATTGGACTTCTAAAATCCAGAACTGTGAGAAAATAAACATCTGTTATTTAAATCACCCAGTCTTTTTTTTTTTTTTTTTTAGCTATTTGCTAGGGTTCTAGCAGCAATAGCAAAACTAATACAACAAGTTTGTGATTTCTAATCACCGTGGGCTGTTTGTTCTATTAAATTATGAGCTCACTATGCACTCTAGATATGTCTTTTGTTAGAAATATTGAGAACAATTTCTCCCATTGTGTGATTAGCTTTTCAATTGCTCAGTGGTATCTTTCAAAGAGAACATGTTTTAATTTTAATGAAGTCTGATTGATCATGTTTAATTTCAGGGTTTGTGAAATTTTACTTCTTATCTTAATAAATTATATTTGGAGAAATTGATACCTTAATAATATAAATCTTCCAATTCATGAGTATATAATGTCTCTCCATCTATTTAGGTCTTTAGTTATTCTCAGCAATGTTTGGTAGTTTTCAGTCTACAGGTTTTATCCATATTTTATAAAATTTGCCACTAAATATTTCCTGGTTTTGAATGCTATTATAAGTGAAATTATATATTTTTACTTCTTTATCCAGTTGCATGTTTCCAGTAAATAAAAATAATACAAATTATTGTTATTGATCTTGTTGATCTAGCTAAATTCACTAACTCTAGTTTCATATTAATCTCATTCTTTTTAAGCCCATTTGAAATGGGTTTTCTGATTCTTGTACAATAATTGCAGCTGGTTTATCACCCAAGCTAGAGTCTAGTCATTCTCCATTTCTCCTTTCTCTCTCATAGCTCAGATTCTGCCAAGTTGATCTTTTAAAGTATTTTTCCAATTCATCCTCTCTCATCTGGTCCTACTATTATTGTTCTATTTAAGGCCTTCATTATCTTTGCCTAAGCTATTTTAGCTGCCTCTTAATTGGTCTTGCTCTTTCTGGCCTTATCTTTCTCAAATTCACACTTCATCTTTCCAAATCTGACCATGTCATTCCCTTCTTAAAATTCTTCAGCTTTTCTCCATCACTACAAAATAATGTGGCATCATCTCCATGATCAGATTGTCTACCATTTCTCCTTCACCTCTCAACATTGCTATTTTGGCATTAGGTTCTAGCGATATCAATCTGCAAGTATTTTTTCCCATATATCAGGTTCCTTCTCGCCTTCATTCTTTTATTTATATTTTTTTCTCCCTGGCTCATGTCCATTTATATGTTAAGTCATAGCTTAGACACCATCTGCCTCTGGAAACTTTCTGTAAACTCCCGTGTTGAGTAGATGCCTCTCCTCTGAGAGCCAATGAGAGTTTGGGAACGTCTCCATCACTTCAATTACCACATTGTGTTGCATTTATCTATTTATATGTCTTTACCACCTACCCTAATCCTTAGATTCTTGAGACAGGAGTTGTGTCACAAAGTCATCTGTATGGAAGATGTTCATTAAACGTTTGCTAAAAAAATGCATATACATGTGAAGTAATATCCAAACATATGTTTTAATACATACATAATAGGCTTTGAAAAGTAAGTTTTGAGCAATGTCAGCCCTGTTGGTAAACATGACAGATATCCCAAAGACTCTTTTGAGTATAACAAAATATTTTTGGATAGACATTTGTTAAAAGCAAAATTAGCCATATTAATTTATGGATATAGTTGTATTAGAAGCAAAAATTAAAATATACACAATTATATGATGAAACTACTAGGAAATACTCCTTGAAAGTACATATAACAAGTATGTAGATAGAAGTCTCTCACATTTTATTATTTCCTCCATTCCCATATAAAAACTACCAAGAATAGTTTTGCTCAAATAACAATAATTTTTCAACAACTGACAGGCTCCACTCACTGAAGAAGAGAAAATTTAAAATACGTCTCTTTTGAAACTCATGGCATCAAATTAAATGTTAACAGACCAAATCCTATGAATGCATCCAAAATCTAATAGATTCTAAATAGAAAATGTATATCATCAAGCCATAATGTTCCCTGTTACCAGATGCATGGTAACGTAGGAAAACAATAATATTGTTTAATTTTTTGATGTTAAACTTATTTTATTTAAAATATATACTAATAAACTCATACAAATTTAACAATTCTTTTTTACGTGCTAATAAAAGTATTATTGCTCATTAGACATATATTAAGAGAGCAAAAATATTTTAAGTGTTATTAATAATTTTTCACATCTTTTCTTTCTCATTAATAAGAAGGTATACAAAAGACAAGGTATTGCTAATATTACATAATAAGATTGATAGACTAAAATTTAATTCTCACTTTATATATTTTGTTGAGCTGGTTCATAAGAGTTTTATCAAAATAAAAATATGTTCTGATAGAAGTTAGAGGGACCAGTTTTCTGAAAGGATTCTTTTATGTAGGAGGTTCCGTTTAATATTAGCAAGCACTTATTGAACATCTACTATGTGACTATCCCAATACCAAAATGAAGAATACGTGTTGTAGCTTATGTTTGACAGTCTGGTGATGGAAGACTCATAACTAAATTTTTATAATAAAACATAGAAGTCTGTAAGAGAGAAATATAAGCAACTGCAGGAACACAGATGAAGGTCCTTGTATTTGATCAAATGGAAACTGAGACCCAGGATTGCAGAAGAATTGTTGGAAAACTGACACTAATTCTATTTCAGAAGACAAGAATCATGAATCTTGATTTTAGTTTCAACAATCAAATTTCAACATTGATTTGGTCTTCATCCACAGTTCCTGGCTCATAGCTACCAAAAACTCTTCAGATTTTCTGAGTGTTGAGAGAAATAAATGTGCTTTTTATTATATTAATGAGGTGAATTTGGGGAGCACCTAAAGATGAAAGCTGGTTGCTAAGAGACCCAAACACTTAATAGAGGTTTGAAACTTTCAGTCCCACCCCTGGATCTCCAAGGACAGGAGAAGGGCTGGAGGTTAAACCAACAGACGATAGTCAATGATTTAATCAATCATGCCTATGTACGAAGCCTTTATAAAAACCCAAGAGGACAGGGTTTGAAGAGCTTCTGGGTTGGTGAGCACATGGAGAAACAGGGAGTGTGGCACACCTGGCACACACTGTGCCCCTTCCCACATACCTTGCCCACGCATCTCTTCCATCTGGCTGTTCCTGAGTTATATCCTTTTGCAATAAATTGGTAATCTAATTAAGCCACATGTTTCTCTGAGTTTTGTAATCTGCGCTAGGAAATTAATTGAACCCAAAGAGGGGGTCAAAGGAACCTCTGATTTATAGCCAGTCGGGCAGAACTTAGACTTTCGAATGAATTTCAAGGACAGGGTCTTCGGAACCTCCAATCTGCATTCAGTCAGTCAGAAGCACAGTTAATAGCCTGAGGGTAAGACTGGAATCTGAAGGGTGTGTGTGGGGGATGGAAAGGGTTGTAGTCTTGAATGATAACCCCTTAGCCTGTAGAATAGGTTTCTATCTGCAGGTAGATAGTTTCAGAATTGAGTTGTATTCTCTGACACCCCGCTGGTGTCCGAGAATTGTTTGTTGGTGTGGAGAAAATCCTCTCCCCACTGGAATTGGATCCCAACTTACAAATGCTGTTTCTTTTAGTAAACTCTAATATTCAAGCATTCTTGATGGTATATTGAGTACCTAGTAAGTGCCAGGTATATGCTAAGTACTATAGGAATTCAGAACAAGTCACCCCAAGATGTCCCTCTGCCGTGTGCAGATTGTTTTGAGCTAAAGGCAACTTTAGCTGCAGGCTCAAGAGAAACTTCTGCCCCTCCCTTAAGTAGCTAGAAGGCCTTGCCCATAATAAGCAATTATCAGAGATAACCTCTTTTGACCCATCTATGGGATAGGACAAACTTCTATTGACTAAGCATCTGCTCTTATCACCCTGAAATGACACTTTGAAGCTCCCAAAAAGCAACTTACCTCATTTCTAGCTCAGAATGCCTTATGTACCCATGTTCTCTTTCTATCTGTGAACCTCTTGTGCACGTGGGGTCTCTGACTCTCTCATGTTTACAGTGTTCCCATACATATGTTTGTATTAAATTTGGTTATTTTTTCTCACTAATCTGTCTCATGTCTATTTGATTATTAGACTAGCCAGAAGAGTCTTGAGGGTAGAGGAAAGTTTGTTCCTCCCTCACAGTACTAAGGAATAATTAGTGACAAAATGTTCTCTGCTCTTATAGAGTCTGAGGGTAGGTAGAAGACTCAGACATATGCACAAGTCCCTTTAGCATAATGTACCAAATTCTATTAGAGAAAAAGAACAGGCATCTGTAGAACACAGAAATGAAACTTAACCTAGATTGGGGCCAGGGAAGACTTTCTTAGAGGGAGATACTTCTAAGCAGTGATATCAAAAATTTACAGGAGATAATCAAATATATGAGAAGACAGAAAATTCTAATCAGAAAAAAAAATAGAGTATGTGTTAAGACCTGGAGGCAAGAGGGAGTATGGCTT
Source organism: Pteropus vampyrus (assembly GCF_000151845.1). NCBI lineage: Eukaryota > Metazoa > Chordata > Mammalia > Chiroptera > Pteropodidae > Pteropus > Pteropus vampyrus. The sequence continues at coordinate 8,944,951 of NW_011888834.1, forward strand.
ATTGAAGTTATTGAGACAAAGGCATTCTTTGTTCCTATACAAGAGGAGGTGTCAACATTAAAGATAGAGAAGGAAACAAGGTTTTTATGCCTCCTGTAGTATTTGAACCTTGTTCTAAGGGAAAGAAGAAGTAGAAAGAATGACTTAATTTCAACGGCATTTTAAGAAGATATTGCAGTGTGGAGATTGAATTAGAGATGGGTTGAAGAGGACAGCAGGAAGATATTTCAACCCATACAAAGTCCAAAGGGGCAGAGATTTTTTTGAGCGCTCTAGTTTCTTTCCACATTGTTCCTAGTTCAGTTTCCAGACATGGAATCTCTATTCTAAAGGTGCAAGTTATAATCAGTACTCCCCTGACTCTCCCTTTCTATTTCTTTTCTCACCCGTTCTCCAATTCTCCCAATCTCTTTATAAGCAGCACTCCCGGCCTTTAGCCATCCCTTCCCCTCTTTTTGCTCCAACCTCCCAGGGTGGAGGAGGAGGAGGAGGAGAATTTAGAACCGAGATTATCAAAATCATCTATCATCTAGATGGACTATTTTTTAAAAAATCAGATTTTAAATGTAAAATTTAACCTCTGGCTAAAACACCTTCTGCCACGTGTGGTACCAGTATTATGCTAACCAAGTGTTTTTTTCTTCCTCCACCTTCATTTATTTTTAAAAATATTCTTTCTGTAATATTCACTTTGTCTTCTCAACCCCTTGTTTGTGTCCCAAGATGGAAGTGACTAGAGAGTGGGGTGTCACTGGTGAAAGATGTGGTCAAGGAGGAGAAAAAATCCTCCAGACACACATTGATGTATCAGATAAATGATAAACTAATATTCTCGAATAGCTGATAGCCAAAATCTATTACATTTTCCATTTCAAAACGCAAAGACAGAAAAGAGGGAAAACTTTCCTATCTTACTAGGCCACGAAAAGAATTTCTTCAGCAATTTAAATCAGTGATCTCTTGGTTAACTGAATAATATAAAATCTCAATCACAGAATGGGCCATTTTATCACCAGATCTACTCAAAATTGTGAAGAGTGACCAGGAATGAGTAACATGTTTAGAAGGAAAGTTTACTGTGACAGCTGAAGCAGGTTCATAAAGTTAGCTGCATTTGTACATGGCAAACTTACTGAATTTCATTAACCAATGTCATCATAAAAATAAATAAATAAATAAATTTCTAGAAAATGCTCACTAAAAAAAAATTAGCTGCACTTGATGGGGTGCAAGCCGAAAACACTTTTTCTACCCCCTCTCACCTCTAGAGCCCAGCCTTTTGGAGTCTTCTCTCCTGCTTCTGCACAATATATTGGTGTGAAGGCCTCAGACTTCCAGGGCCTTTTAGATATTAGTACAATCTCATTTTTAGTTATTATAATGTCACTCCAACCTAATGTCATAATTTCAGTTTCTGAAAGCTTCTTTCTGTCCCAGCTCAGACTCAGCCCATGAATTCTGCAGTTTAACATAGGGGAGAGTAGACTGCCTCCCTCTTTCCCCCGCTTGCTCCCCCATTATTCTTTCCCCTCTCACCATACTGCCGATGGCTCCCTAGGCTGAGGGAAGAGAGAGGAATGAGAGTGAAAGGACATGTTCTTAAGGGACGGATGCTCTTGCAATATGGAATCTGGGCCTTCTGTCATGGCAAATGCCCAACTAATGTTTCTCTTCTATTGGATTTGGAAACTCTCTTTTTCCCTCTCCACCTCCCTTCTCTAACACTGTACTGTTTCCTAACTCAAGAAGTGAATTTTTTGGCTCACATTTTCTTTACAATTGCCACTCAACTCTTGCCCCAACCGTATTCACAGAGGAGCAGTCGCTGGTGTAACGTTCTCTCCCCATGACTCATACCTGGCTCCCTTCCAAGCTATTGCCTCTGGCTTTGGGAAATATTACACTTCTTTGCCCACCAAATTCTTTAAGGACTGGCCATTCCCCTGAAAGCTGTAATCTTTGCTCTGATTTTCAAGTAACACCAATCCTAGACTTTGACTCTCCCAGGGAAAAATCAATCACCACTGTCACAACCAACCACCCACCCCAAAGCCCCAGGGATCACAAACTCCCAAGTCCTTTGCCGCTGTGTTTAGAGAAAAGGACTGAGTTTCTGTAGCTTCATGAGCACCCAGCTGCATGCAGAGATATATTTCTATGTTTCTGGCAAGCGGACAAGTACTCCATACTTTACAAGCGACAACCTTAAATTGTCCACATCGAGGGTTCGTATGCCTTGTTTTTAGCTTTGGGGCCGGAGCCAATACTCCCAGACAATAAGAAGAGCCTCATTTTAACATCTTGCTACAGAAAGAAGAATACAGTAACTTTCGGAGAGCACATTTAGGATGGTGCCAGTGTTCTAGGAGCACCAATCCACATACACAACCAGAATCGAATTGCATTATGAAATTAGTAACTCTGGGATGAAATCCTCCACAGGCATCTAGTCCAATTATATAACCAATAATTTAATCAAAAGTAAAAGAATCCTAATAAGATTTTGTCCAAACTCTACGTGAACATCCTGGGAGAGAAGGAAATCTCGAAGGAAAATCTCAAAAGGAAACTCCTACATCTCAAAGCTGACTAAGCCATTTCTATATAGTTCTAATTATTGGCAAGTTTGGATTTATGAGTCAAAATTGATCTCTCAGTAAATTTTATCCAATTTTTCAGATTTGTCCACTGAAAACATAAAACCTGATCAATCACTTTTACACATGGTAGCTCTTTAGGTTTTTTGAGAACAACGATCATTTTTCTTTCAGATTTCTCTTCCTCAACCTAAATTTCCCCAGTTTTTCAAACATTCATTGTATGGAAGGTTTTGAAGTTTTCTTCCTATTTTCGTGACTCTTTTCTTGTTATTTCCAGTTTTTCCAATGCCCTACTAACAGTATGGGAGCCAGAATTCATAACACCACCAAGAAGAATGAAACAAAAACCCATTTCTGTTAAAAGTTAATTTTCAAACAAGGGTAAAATCACAAGTCTCATACAAATATAAAAATAAGTACATGTTAAAGATCTTATTAAACTCATAATCAATGAGGAAATCAGGCAGCTATTATAACTGGTTCAAAAGAAAATCCAAAGAATGGACACATTTATAGATCAGGAATACTGAAATGTTTGTGCAAATGGAGGCAAATTTGTTTTTTTCCTAAGATAGTGGAGGACTGTCAATTGAACCTCTATTGGACAGGACAGAATTTGCATGTATATAGACAAAAATTATTTCACATTGCAATCAGTTATCTACAATTTATGGAGTTGTAAAATAGCTTTCATAGTTTTTGTAGAATCAGATAACCTGAAGGGCATCCTCCAGACTCTCCACAATGTAGTTTTCTACTGAAGCACAGATTTTTCCACACACTTCTCTTGCTCTAGATACTATTTTTCTTTGAATTCAACAAAATAATGATATGGAACCCAACAGCTACATAGTCGTCAAACTGACATAATATTTTTTAAAATGTTACTTCATATCTACAAGAATTAATAGGTTATGCAAGTAAAAATGAGGTCATCTTAGCTTACTTAAGAAAAAAAAAGTAAGCATTGAAAACATGTTCGCTCTCTCATGTGTGTGCCTTAAATGAGATTGACTGACCTTAGTGGTTTGCTAATCATGCCACCTCCCCTCACTCCTTCTCTGCTCCTCCCTCACCAGGTGTTCAGCCTTATATAGTCTTTGTATTTATCAGTTCTGAATCAGTTAACAAATTCAAGTTAATTCAACAAATGTCAACTTAATTCACAAATAAGGGTAAATAAAAATATAGAATTGTTTGCAGAGAAATTATAATCTACTTGAACAGGACAAGGGGAACACATATAAATATATTACAAGGCAAAATATAACTAATTTAAAGGTTAATAAGCTACTTGATTTTTTTTAATGAGCTGATATTGTAGGTTGGAAAAACCAGAAATAAATTAATGTGGATATTATATTTCCACAAATTGTAGTAGAGTGTAGAATACTCGTGGAAAAGGAAACAAACAAACAAACAAACAAAATGGATCTTAGATTAGAATAGTTAGAAATATTGCTGGGTCATTCAAAGATCTTGAATATCAAGCTAAATAATTTTTATTTAACTCATAAGCAGAGGAGAACCACGAGAAGTTTTTGAAATTTTTACTTATGGTAAAATGGTAAGAGGAATACTATGATTTAATCGAACAGAGCTATGAAGAATGTAGTAAAAGGCAGAGCCTAAGAAAAGGATACCACTAAGAAGTAAAATTTATACAATGTGGCAGCAATTTGTTTGCCCTGAAGTAAGTAGGGATGGGAATGGACAAAGAAGAGAAAGAAATGAAAGATGATTCCATGTTTTCTAATTTAGGTAAAGAGCTTCATTAGTTTCTCAGGGCTGCCCAAGTCAATTACCACAAAGTTGGTGGGCTAAAACAATGACAATTTATTCTCTCACTGTTCCGGAGATCAGAAGTCTCAAATCAAGGGGTCAGCAGGTCCATGAAACTTCTTAAGGCTCTAGGGGAAAAAATTATTAGCTTCTTCCTAGCTTTGGGTGGCTCTGGGCAATCCTTGTTCCATAGCTTATCGATGCATCCCTCCAATCTCTGCCTTTGTCTTCACATCACCTTCTTTGTTTTTCCTCTGTGTCTCTGTGTGTCTTCCTCTCTTTTTGTAATCACATCAGTCACTGGATTTTAAGACCTATCCTAATCCAGTTTGATCTCCTCTTAATCATTAACTATCTTCAAAAAATTTATTTCCAAATAAAGTGGCATTCTGAGGTTCCAGGTAGAGATGAATTTTGGGGAGACACTATTCAACCCACTACAGGTAACTTGGAGAAATGTGAGATTATTAATGCAAATAAATGGTCTGTCCTGTCCTCTTGGAAAAGCAGTTATAGAGGAACGTAGGTTTGAGTTCTGAGAGCTAGATTTTTGAACAATAGAGGTTGAAATAGACTGATTCTTGGCTACAAAGTGTAGAGTCAAAAACGGTGATGAAATTTTTACTTATGGTAAAAATTGATAAAACTAATAATAATAATAGATGGAATTAGCAGTGAAATTAAAGTTATTTTAACAATTTTTAAACAAAGATTCAATCTAAATCAATGAGGCAAAAAGACAGAAACCAGATAAGAAATACATAGTTTCCTGGCTCCCCAAATATTACCAACATGATCTACTGATAAAGCAAAGCTGTGTTTATTGCTTACTATGTAAAGAAGAGCTCACCTTCACAGAGCTTTGGGAGCATCTAGAAGCAGGAGAAGGTGAGGTCAGAATTTATTGACAATGAGAAATTTTGTTTAAGGTATATCTTTCAACGCAGGGTCTTGATTAGGACTGGGTAAGAATCAATACAATATTACAGGACTGCTGGAAACAATTTTGAGGAGAGGGATTCAAAGAATCTTAGGGCTCAAAATATTTATGCTTTCCATTGTAAAGTTGATGGATCTTTCAGGAGGTTCTTGTAATAAACAAGTAAATTATGTGCCTGAATAAGAGTCTCCAGAGAAAGTAAAGTAATGCTAATAAAGAGAGTAAACTAGCAAATTGCTGTTAATATAGTGAAGTGTGGTTTCTATTCTCATTGTCCCTTCTGATTATGAGGGTAGATAGCCTCAGTTCTCCACAGCAGCTAGAGACACCAAATCAGAGTCAGTAGGTTTAGAAAGAATGACAGGTCAGAAAAGGAATTGAGATGAATTCCATGAGAGGCAGGCCACAGAAGCCAAGGTAACTTTCTGTTTTATTTTATTTTGTTTTGTTTTGTTTTGCTTTTAAAGATGCCTGCAACCTTGGCCAAGGGTTAAAAAGGAGTTCTGAGGGTGCCCAAAATTTGAAACAGAAATAATGCAAGAAGAAAACGCTAATAAAATTAGTAAATATAAAGCATCAGGAAAGTATTGTTATATTTAAAAATAAACGGGGTGATTTCAATGAAGTGGTATGGCAAACATTACTAAAACTTCCCTATACCTGATTTTTTTTTTTTTTTCTGAATTTGTAGAACACTGTACTTACCAAACCTCTTGGAGAAAGGCAAAGCCATGTAGTTAGTTATGACCAATGCACTCTAAGCAGAAATAACTTCAATGTATCACTTCTGGGTTCAGGCAATGAAAATGTGCCGCACAGTCCTCTAGCTTGCTCTTTTCCAACCACTGTGGGTGTGGTGGCTGTATATTGAGATTCTGGGGCCACTACATGGAACCAGTTCTCAGTCTCATTTAAAGAGAATCACTCTGCAGAGCCACTGGACTTGCAGCAGATTTTCTGCAGGCAAGAAATACATTGTACGTGTGTGTTTGCGTGCACGCGCGCATGTAGATGGGGAAGAGAGAGAGAGAAAGAGAGAATCCATTACAGTTTAGGAATTTATTTATTCCTGCAGCAAAGCTTATTCTACTCTAGCTAATACTTGTAGTAATACTATATGCCAAATTGTAATAGTGACAAAAATAAACAAGTCATAACGAAATGGGTGGGAAAGTATAGATTATTGTTTGAATAACTTTGATGATGAAGAAAAGGAGGGAAATAAGGGAGCTTTCAAGTTCTTAAGAGAAACAAGCACATTTTTGATATTCTATTTAATTTTCTAAAATTTGGATAACAGAACAGGATTAAGAAATTCCAAGTGAACATTGAAAAATTTTAGATCATAAAATTAAATCCCTTTTGACAGGTAATGTCTCTTACCCTTTATCTTCTGATCCCCCTGTTTGGTTGCAAACTCATATCAGAATTTACACATTTGGTAATTTACTAAGGATTTGACTTCATTGAAACTAAAGATCTACATTAAGTCACTTTATTCTTTCTAAAAATATTCTCTGCCACTGTATCCTCTAGATTATCGAAATATATTTAGATAGCATTTGATATAAGGAACATTAAATTGTTTTAAACTTATCATATATTATTTTCTTAGAAGATTGTTTTGATACTTCTTCCACCAATTGCCAGTTAAGAACAATGTGTTCTCATAATTCCAGGAAGTAGTGTTATGGCTGTCAAAAATGATGTGTTACATAATCAGTAACAGTAAATAGGCTAATTCTTTGAAGCTATTCCTGCTGGAAGGTGTATAAGACTATCCACTGGAAAGTGCCAAAATATACCTGCCAACAGCTGAAACCCAGGAGTTGAAAGCGTTAGGGAGATAAATAAGGAAATGTGTTATAACTGTCTTGAAATATTGAAATATTAGACTGAGAAGCATTGTGAAAGTACACAGTGATCCCTTGTTTTATGTGGCAAAGTGTTCTAGTGGGGAAAAAAGTTATCTAGTATTAATCAACTTTTGCTACTGCATCCTAAAAGTATGTTTTGTGAAAATATAGCATCATAGACCAAAAAGAATCCTTTGCTATTCAGTGCCCAGCACATTAGAGGTACTCAATAAAATTTTGGTATTAGTCACTGAGCAATTGGTCGAAAAAAAGAAAATCTATTGTGTTGTGTTGAATTTAGAAAAAGCTTGGAAAATTAGGATTCCAGTTTACAAATTAAAAGCTTAGACTATTAGTGGATAATCCTTCCTTCTGAAAAGAAGGGAGCCAGAGTATTAGGTTCAGGCTTGAGTAGTAATTGAGTTAGACTTGGAGTTGGAGGACAGGACCACTTGCCTGTAGGCTTCAGTATCTGAGCAAGGACAAAGCTATGATTTGAGAGGCATTCCTGGGAAGAAGCTAAATCAGAAGTGAGGCAGAT
>NW_011888834.1:8954464-8961904 GCF_000151845.1 Pteropus vampyrus
TAGTGGAGCCAGTAGAATTGAAAGCTTTTACTTAAAGGAATAACATGATGAGATTTATGCTTCTCATTTATAATTCTCTGTGGATAACATGAGGAAGGAGTTGGAAGTGACTAAGAATACAGCAGTTATCACAGGGTAGTCTATACTTAAGAAGCTATTGAAAAATGGTTTATAAAATTGGTCACATTTATGCAGTTTATTATGTAATTTTAAATAGTTAAAATATTAATAACGTCACTGCAACATTGAGAATCTTAAAAAATTAAAGAATATTTATCAAGATCACATACTTTTAAAGTTGTCAGGTAGAGGAGACTGTAAACTGTGTTAACATTACCGCCACATGGTGGCACCAATTTGGCTGATAAACAGATATGCCTTCCATCTACATTTAATCGGTATTGCGTGAATTTTTTATGGGCCTCAGACTGCCCATGGATGATTTTGGGATATGGAGCTATATTTTATCACACAATATTATTATGTAATCCTACATATATATCCATTAATGGTGTCACCTGGAGGTCATTCGTAGTGGTGGCATTGTTGCATTTGCTGAGTAACATGTCTCCAAACTTTGGAATGGAAGTTAAATGTGAGAAAATGCCAAGAAGGTTAAACACAGCACGACATAGCTTCCTAATTCATTTAAAAGGGGAAACTTTACAATATTGGAGTTAGGTTGAGAAAATGAAAGGGAAGTTTCAGGCAAAAAGGTGCAAAAATAGTTGGAGAGTTACAAGATCCAAGAACACACCTCCTCTAACTTACACTTATTTTTATGGGAAACTTGGTTGAATTATGTGCATTTTAATTCAAAGTCTTTAGAAACTCCCCTATTGAATAAAATGTGAGTGCTCACACATATCCTTGCTGTATCAACCACCACGTCGTATTATAAATATTTTCTTTTATGTCCATGTGACAGAGAACCTCTACATTCTTTACATCCCATTCTATCTCTTCCTGACAAAATAGAAATATTCCATTTTCCAACCTCTTTTATAGCTAGGTTGGGATCATATGATTGATATACATAACTAGTAGTCTTGGCTATAAAATTCCCTACTTAGTCTTCCACATTCTATCTTGCTTTTTCCCTTCTATCAATCTTTAAGACCACATACTGAAGCTGATGGAGCCACTAAATAGAAAGAATTTGAATTTCTGAGTCACTGCATGGAGCTCTGTCCCCTTCAACAACTTTTATCTCCTGCCACACACATATCAATCTATACTAGGTTGTGATATAAACTGGCAATTAAACTTTGTTGTGTTCAGCTGTTTAAATTTCAACCCACTTTGAATTAAACCCACTTTGTCTCATCAGATCGTTTGTACTCCCTGAGCTCAGAGGTCTTGCTTCATTTATCTACGTCTCTTGTTTTACTAAAATATCTGAGACAATGCCTAGTATATAGTAAGTACTAAATATACATTGAACAAATAAGTGAATGAGTATTCTAGGCAAAAGATAATCAGTACCTTTATGGCAATGGAAGAATGTAGTATGAGCAACAATTTAAAGACATCATCGATTTCAATTATTTTCAAAGAGAATAGTTACTTTTAAAAATATATGATTCTTTAGAGAACAATCTTAAAAATATACAGCTTTTAAACACAGCAAATATTGTGTCAGTATTCATACTTTTAAACTTTTTTTCTGAATATATCTAGGATTGATATGAAATAAATATTAATGTGTAATAAAATTTATTGTCATGTGTAATGTGGAATAAGTTCAATTAATTCTAATGTACAATGCCATATGTTAAAACCTAGTTAATTCTCTGCACACTTTTATCTTCTTAAATTCTTTTTCTTAAATTAATAGACTAATTTTTTGAGCAGTTTTAAGTTTACAGTGAAGTTGAGCATGAAGTACAGAGTTTTTATGTACTAAGATGCAAAAAGTGTGTAATCATTTGTTATGATTGATGAGTCAATATTGATACATTATTACCAACTAAACCCAGTTTACATTAAGCTTCAGTGTGTTGTACAGTAGAATTTGCTCTTTGTGCTGTGCTGTAAATGTATAACAACAAGTACCCACCATTACAGTATTGTACAAAACAATTTCACTGACTGACCTAAAAATTCATCCCTCCCTCCCTCCTTCTTTTTTTCTGAAGCCCTGGTAACCATTGATCTTTTTACCGTCTCCATAGTTTTGTCTTTTCCAGTCTGTTATGTAGTTAGAATCATACAGTATGTAGTCTTTTCAAATTGGCTTCTTTCACTTAGCAAAATGCATGTAAGTTTCCCCCTATATCTTTTCATGGCTTGCTGAACATTATTCCATTGTCTGGATGTCCTCCAGTTTATTTATCCATTCACCTACTAAAGGACATCTTGGTTATTGCATGTTTGGATAATTATAAATAAGGCTGCTTTAAAGGTTTACATGCAGATTTTTGTGTAAACATGGGTTATCAATTCATTTAGGTAAATACCAACAAGGAGCAAGATCACTGGATCATATGGTATGAGTTTAGTTTTGCAAGAAATTGCCAAACTGTCCTCCAAAGTGGTTGTACTACTTTGCATTCCCACCACTAATGAATGAGAGTTCTTGTTATGCTACATCCTTGTCAACATTTGGTGTCAGTGCTTTGGATTTTAGCCATTCTAATAGGTGTGGTTCTTAATTTTTTATTTCATGGTACTTAATTCTGTCATTTGTTTTTAGGTGAAAGCTCTCCTTATTATATACAAAAAGTGGAAGAAAATAGAGAACTGAGGTTTACATCTGACAATCCAGGCTTACTTTATTTGGGTCTCATACTTAACTTCAATTTATGAATAAGAGGAAACTTCAGGTGAAGAACATGATTCTAAGAATTAAAATTCTATGCAATTTACTTCATTCTTTACTTACTCCACTATTTTCTGGCTCACATTCAAGTGCAGGCCCAACTGCTGTGATGAGTGAATGAAATGACACTATATCCCTGAAGAACAGAGGAGACAGTCCTGACTCTGGAACTAATGGTTCCACGCTTTGCCTTGAAAGTAGTCGCACATACCTTTCCTTATAAATTTGAGCTTGTTATAAAACGAACAGGTGGAAACTGACATCAGCAGCTGGTACGAAATTCCTTTAGAAGCACTGAATCCTTTACTCTTATCCCTGCAGTTATGAGATCTGACAGATGGATAACATCATGGTCATAGAATGGCTGGCTATTAGGATACATGTACAAGGCTAATGGCACAGATACAGTTGCTTATTGCAGAGTGCCAGAGACCTGTTAACATTCTGAAATGACTATCAGGTGCTGAGTGAAATTTTTAAAGGTGCTGAGAATGGATAAGCTAAATTCCTCTCGTCAGAGAAGCACATTCTGCTGCAATTCACACTTCCTTTTGGCAGTAAGCTTCAGGATGACTGTTCTAAGTTTGACCCTTGTATGTAAATATTATTCAAAGGATAGAGCCTAAAAATTTATATAATTGAAAAGAATTCCAAACTCCCACTACTGATGCTGGAAAGAGAGGATGGAGGCTAGGTAATGAAAGAAGTTTTACTTTATGCCTGGTCATGATATAGAAAAACTTATTTTTCTTAGTTTTCAAATGGAAAGTCAGGGTACACCTGGTTGACAGGCAGACTGACAATATCATGGTGATACTAAAAGCCACCGTATTTGTTAAATATACTTCAGTGCAGCACTCCAGTGATTTAATGGTATTGAAATTTGTCCAAAAGGGTGATAAATTCACTTTTGTATGTTTTGATGTTGTAGATCAAGAAAGTACTGTCACTTCTCAATGATATTCTAATTATGACTTACACATAACTTGTGTGGTACCAGATTTAAATGTCATTACTGCATGCTCACTTACTTCAGGATATATAGAGCAGAAAAGTTAGTGTGCTATTTTAATAAAGGCCTTTATAGAGAGAACAAGGAGTAAATATCTTTTAGCTTGATTTCAACAATAACTAGTATATTAAAGCTATTCAGTAAATACCAGAAACAGAAGATATTTTAGCATCTACTCATTAGTTACACAATATAGATGCTTATATGTCATCCTTTCCTTTCACTGATTTACATTTTAGTAAGGCCAATAAAATTTCGTAACTGTGGTAAATTTTTTTCATTTTATTTTTTCATATTGGATGTGAATATACTTAAAGCTAAGAAATGAAGATATCGATACATAGAAGTGAAGTGTTTTTCACAACAGCAAAGAAATTGATAGTTCTGGCATTGGCTTGGGGCTGTTTAGGGTGTGGCAAAGAAACTGACAGGAGTCTGGAAAAATGGCAACCCATGTTATGCAATATGGAAATATTTGGCTGAACTTTTGAATGAAAATACTTGGGAGGCTAAGGTGTTTGAAGTTGGTTGTCATTTGACATATTTATAAAGCTAATACAAGAAATAACAAGCTCAGAAAAGATCTATACCATACCGTTTGCAAAGGAACATGGAGAATCTAAGAAAACCAGGAGGACTAGAAAATAAAATGATTTCTCATTTCTAATTAGTCAAAGATAAAACTGAGAAATCCCTTGAACCAGAAATGCTAATTAATACTCATGGCATCGCCTCATAGCAACAACAACAAAAAAAATCCAGGTTGCAACAATCACAGATTTCTTTAAGATTTCTGATTGGATTCATAGTCACCAATAATTCCTTTCAGTTGGATAAAATGGCTGAAGAACAATGACAAAGGACTTAGTCTCAAAGAGAGGAGCTGATATGCCTAAAGTACTTGTAACTAAGTCTAGGGAGAGAGACACGGCTCAAAAGGAATTTTGACAATGCTACAGCTCTATAAAAACAAATCAGCAAAGTTTCTGAAAGGTTGTATTACTAATGGTATAAGACTATTGAAATGTGTAGTCAGTGACAGAGGCTACTTCTCAAACAGAAGAGTGGAAAAGAATTTTCATTTGCAGCTATCTTTACTAGATCACGCCCCCTCTACAACACATACTGTCACTTATCCACATCAATACTCACATTAAAATTTACTTACACATTAAAATTTTTGCAATCAGCAGTTCTACCTAATCATAATTGGATATCTGTACTAGTGCCTTTTTCTGAGATTTGGTCCACTGTGTACACTCAGTAGTAACTGTTGAATAATTTCACAAATGATACATATACATCTGTGAATTTTTCCCAAGGTCCTCCACAGTGCCTAGATTTTAGATTCTTAATAAATGTATTTTTGAATAAAGGAGACATATATGTCCTATATAAAAAGTCATACTTAAAAGCTTACCAAATTAATGTAGAACATAAATGCATAAGTAAATTTTTTATTACGTGAGTAAAAGACTTTCAAATGAGATGCAGTGAAGAAAATAGTTGGAATCCCCAGTGATTATCTTTCACTTTTCATCTAACTATATTCATATAACTATAAAGAGTAAGAAATATACACTTTTGGCCAAAATGTATATTAACTTGAGTCAATAGTGTTTCTGACAAAGGGTAGAAAGTACCCAACATTTCAACACTCAGGAAAAATGCCTTAAAGTAAAGATGTTCTACTAATATTTTTTTTTCTAGTACAGCCAGAAGTACAGAAAAAGAAAAGATCTCCTAAGAATTCTTGAGAAAAGTATTATGATTAGTATTAGTGAGAGTTTAAGAATTAGAATTTTTCCCCAAGTTTACTTGGTTTGTGAGTATATTGCCTTATTCTTCTGAGTTCGCATCAATTTAAAACTCAGAGGACTTAAAATAGAATTGCCAATATTATGTCTACATATTCATGCAAACCAAATGAAATGAGTCTTGTAATTTGTAACAGGACTAAAGGAAAACCGAATTTGCTCCCCCACCCCCATCGCCATGACAGAAGCAGTTACAGAATGAGCAGAAAGAACTTAGGCCTTGTAAACTAAAGCCTTGAGTCATTTTACGAATCCCTTCCTTTTCATATTAATTACATATTTTAGTTTGATGTTATATTTTAACTGTAGTTTCATGCATGAGCCTGAAGACATTAAAATTCAAAGTAGTCTTTAGAATTTTATCCAGAAGAGACAAATTTTTTACAAATGTGCATTATAGCAAAATATAGCAAAATTTTGTTTTAAATTTAAAATAATGGAAAAAATTTAAAAATACTGTTTATGAGACTAGAAGCTTAAAGTGTGTCTTTTCAACACATACTTCAGCATCTCTTTCATTGTTATTCATGAATTTCATTATAAAATACCTTGGCTTCATATGCACTTAGTCTTACAAATTTTTCCCTGGACCTGTGTGAAAAATTAAGTATTTCTATTATTTTACTGATTGTAATTTATTATTACAGAGTTTTATCCCCCTCTTGTGTATTTACTTGCATAATTCCATTTAAATTTAAGTCATAAAGATCAAAATCTTCTTAATTTACAAGAAAATTAACCACTTACTTATAAAATATCTAAGATATTTAAATTTCTTAGAATTCAAGGGAGTTCAACATCCTTTTTGAATGACTCAGTGAAAATAGACTTTCAAAATTAGAGTACAATCTTAATTGAAATTCCTAAGACTTTTCTGCCAGTGGTTTAAATAATTAATGAATTGAAATATTTTCCTCTGGAAATTAGAAATTAGAAAACCACATCTAACATTATAAAATACCAATCAATTTCTAAAACTGTTAATATGTCATATTTAAAAATGTCTTAAAAGATCTGATTGTAAAGATGATAACTATCCTCAAATGTTTTTAATTAGAAAAAGAATAAATCACATTTATCAACTAATAACTATATAATGAAAATAATAAGACTGATTTTTATCGCCATGATGAGGAAGAACAATGACAAGAAAGGACAAGAAAGAACAAGAAAAGAAACATACATAAGATTGCAGAAGGCATTTTATGTGCCCTGTGGGGTATGGGCTTATGTAAGTGGAAGAGTAACAGAGGTGGGAAGGAAGTAAAGGGGAATAATTCTCTGGTATTTTCCAGAAAGCCTAAGCAGAGTCTTCTGGTGTCTAACACATTTATACTTTTAAGTGCTTATTGCAGATGCCATTCTACAGTTTCTATCCTCTTTATTTCCAGAACAAAAATATCTAGAGTCTTGATACAGTTAGCTAAAGTTGAATAATAAATAGAACGGAACAATTCCACCTAGCCAAAAGGTGAACCACATACAAAGGCCAGGGATTTTTCATAATTATAAAGTTTTTCTCCTTTTATGTTACCTTGTTAACACTTCCTCTTCCATATTCATGTTATCTTCTTTAGGCACCAAATCTCGTAATATTGTATGTGTTAAAATATTGGTACCCTTCTGAATAAACTTACTCAAGAGAGGTCTTTAAGTGGTGGACTAACTACTAACTGATCTGTAGAGATTTGTTTGGTAGTAAATATTTGCCATACTTTGTGGCACCCAGCATTTACTGATGATCTTCTTTTATTTTGGGATGTGGTCCCATGGCAGAATGTGAGAACTTC
>NW_011888834.1:8962499-9020436 GCF_000151845.1 Pteropus vampyrus
AAAGTGTATATTTCCTCTCATGTAAAACTTAACTCTCAAATGAAAACAGAGAAGTTAATACATTCAAATGATTTACATCATTATTAGCATATTGAAAATTTCAGGTCGCAATTGTTACATTTTTAATGTATCATTTCATGTGCTAAATTTAGAATGACAACATTCTCTACATCCAATAGAGAAAAAAATGAGAAATGTAAATTGTTTCAAATGCTTTCAAAATAGTAGGAGTCTTGACTAAAATCAGAATACAAAGCTCCTGAAATTCTAGTTGCGTGTACCGTTTAATTCCATGCTATTTAGATTCCTTAGGCTTCTTTTTTCTGCAACACCATTATGTCAAGCTTCCACAGTGAGGCACCGAACTGGGGCAAGTATTCATAAGACCAATTTACTATAACCCCAAAGTGTCTCAATGCTCTATTGAATTTGACTATGACAACTAACCCAGTTATAGAATTTCAGCAGGATGTGAATATTCACCAGAACAACATTTTGGAGTATCTCAACTCAATTGTAGCCTGAACTCAGTACTCAAAAGCATACTTTCTTTTACCTATTTTTGGTAGATCATGCATATACATAAGTCAGAACTTTCTCACAGGTCTTTTACTATACTGTTTGTCCTGGCTGGGGAATACTCGTTTTCCAGTCTTGAGTT
Organism: Pteropus vampyrus; assembly: GCF_000151845.1. Classification (NCBI taxonomy): domain Eukaryota; kingdom Metazoa; phylum Chordata; class Mammalia; order Chiroptera; family Pteropodidae; genus Pteropus; species Pteropus vampyrus. Next base: position 8,963,161 of record NW_011888834.1, read on the forward strand.
CTACTTTATCTCATTAAGAAGTACTCATATTTTTCATTGCTTAATTCGTTATAGAGCATAATCGATATTAGAGGTATAGTCCAATAAAATAGACCAAGGTACATTTTTAATATATATTTTCAACATTTTCTTTTTGGCTAATGCTACTTAGAACTATTGTGTACTTTGCATTCAGAATCACAACTAGTATAAATGAATTAGTTAAATAGGCATTAGGAGGCTCTGAAGATTCAATAGAACAGCTTTGAGTTTAAAGTGTTAGAGATTAGGGGAACCTTCCATTCTGGCTTGGTAATATATTCACTGGGATCATGTCCAAACCTCTCCTCGGAAGGGAAGATTATAGTACCAACTCAACCTATGTTTTGTTTATTTGAAAGGTTGATAGGTGACATCCTTTAGAATAGCCATGCAATGCACTGACAGCATTAAACATATTCATTCTTTTGCTTATTTTTTCCTACTACATCTAGTCTTTGAGGTTGATCATTTTTGTTGGCTCATTAATTCAATTTTCCTTTGTTCAATAAAATCCCCAAATGCTGATGTTGATTTGCCAGGAATAAGAATACTGATGATAGAAATGGCACCAGAGAAATCACTGCTATTCTTGGCCACAGACATTTCCAGTCTGAACAATAGCTGTTTTCTTCATAGCTTTCACCAGTGTCATATTTTAAGCAAAGATTTTGTGAGCTCAACACATGAATAGAAAAGGCTGAAAATATGTTGCAGAAATCTCTAGCAGGTAGGCAGGAAATTTGGAATAGATTATCAGAACAGGAAAGTTATAAAGAGATGTCCAGGTCAAAGGACAAAGTAAAACTGCTGAAGTACACTTTAAAGTGCAGTGTGATTCAGTCAGCAGCTTAGCCACTATTTTCCGAGCTGACATTGAATGCAGTGCTATATGGAGAATAAAAGGGAGGTCAGAAGATGGGGCTATTTTAAGATTTAAAAATATTAAGAATGCAAGTTTCATAAGAATAGAATGATCTTAAGATATTTTATTTTATAATTCAATAACGTTATTCTTTTTAATGAAAATTACTTAAATCAAATTTTTTCACAGATTACAAATATCTAAATAGAGGGTCAATTCCAGAGTTTGATGACTATAAATAACAGAGAATTAGAGAGGAAAGAGGTAACATGCTCGTATTGTAGCTATTTGCCTTTGTTGGCTTTCCCATCAGAGCATGATGGGAGCTAACATATGCAAAGAAAACTATATCTAATTGTAAAAATAAAAATGCAGAGTAATAAGTTTTACTGAAAAATACCTAAGACCTACCTAAACTTTAAATTTTATTCAAATCTTCTTTATCGTTCTTTTATCTCTCCAAAGACCCATTATTTTATATCTCCAAAAACCTTTCTCTTCTTTTTCTATACTGTTTTTTCTCTTAATCTTTAATAATTTATTTTGTATGTGAATCAAAATAATCCTTCCTAGACTTTTTTTCCCTTTAGATCATCATCATTACTCCTAGCAATCAGAAGGTACAAATAAAAATCCTCATTATTGGATGAAAATAGTAGTAGTGGTTGGTGGGGGGGGGGGTGGAGGAGAGGAAAGGGAGTTTGGGGGGGTAGTGGTGTAGAAAGACAGACTACACTTACTTTTTTGTCTCAATATATAAGTAAAAATTTCCTGGCCTAACATTTCTAGTTCCCAAGGCTCTTAAAAATAGACCAAATTGAAATATGTTCCTTGTTTTCCTACTTACATGAAATGACAAAATAAATAGTGTTCTTCCTTTTTAATTTAATATGACACATTTCCTTACAGATGATAAACGTTGAATAAACATGCACTAAAATAAATTTAACATTATAAGACAAAACTAAGTCTGAACATAAGATTTTTGTTTAAATTAAAATTTATCTGAATGAACTATTTGCAGTATTCCAATGAGTTATATACTTAATAAATCATAAAATGTGATATAAAAATCATGTAGTATTATGATTTGATGCCTTTTTTCTATGTGTTATACAAATCAAATCTTCTATTTTATGATACTATTTCTAGTAATAGATTTAATGTTATAGAAAAAATTGGAGTCATTTTTCTATAAAAAAGAATTTGAGGACGAAAGAAAAATATAGAATGCAAATAAGCTAAGGTTATATGATAGACAAATAGAACCTAACAGCTCATTTTTCCTCTGCTGGAATAAATAAAACATTAAGGAAACTGGTCATGTTTATAAAGCCAATCTAAATAAATATATTGATTAGTAAAGCCACTAATCTATGAATGTCATATATGGCCTTTTCCATTAGAAAAACAAAGTCCTAAAGACATGTAGCTCCTACAGATATTACAGTATAAATCTATTCTCAGCTCATTGTCTCTCAGTGCTGTCAAATGCAATGGTCTCCTGAGATCAGGCTACCTGATCACAAGAGCCAATTATTAAACATTGTTAGATATTTTGGGAGCCAGTTGTTAGAGTTATTAGCGAAAACTAATTTATATAAACTTACAATTAAGTAAGTTACATTAAAATCAATGTAATAAATAATTAAAACTCATCACTTTTTAAATTATTTCACTGCATGGCACTATTATCTATTCTTTTAAGGCGATTTATGTCAATTGTATATCTATGGTGGAAATATAATAGAATTTGGCAATATCATACATCTCTTCCCAATCCCATAATCGAGGGTGTCATGTCAGACATATATAGGACTATTTTATGCAAATTGGCAAATGCCATAAATCTGGAAATTTTCCCCCCTTACAGAGCTGGTCGTCACACATTTACTAGCACACCGCTAACTGTAGGTCACCCCTTCTATCAGATGTGCATAAGAACATGATGACAGTGATCTGCATAGAATAAGTCACATCCTCACCCATTCCAGAAATTATTATTCCTTAAGACTACACTCAGGAAAATATTATTCAACGGGCTATCCAATTACAGTGAAGGAATGAAGATTTCAATTTCCCTTTTCATGGTCTGTGAGAGCTTTTAACCTTGTCATGGCACTGTGCTGACTTCAAATTCTAGGTCATCAATATTTCCAGTTTAGGTTTCTGCTGCATGAGAATCTTATTAAGTGTGCTTTAGCTTACACAAGCAGAGCATGTGGGCTTCCTTACACAACTGTATGAAGTCCAAGTCTCAAGCAAGGAGGTGAGCATCCTGATGGTTTAGTACTGATCTTAATGTTTCTCAAGTACATTTACGAGTCAAAAAAATATAACTGGTTTTTAATTTTACTGCTAAAATTTTTTGTGATATTTTTCATAAGTCCACACTAATTGAATATGCTTCTTGTCCCCTTTATCTTTTGTTTCTTCAAATGCAAAATGAGAAATGCTCTGTAAGTTTTATTAAAGAAATTAAGACCCACTTAGAGAAGGTAGCCCTCTAAAAGTGTCATTTATGACACTTTCTAACAAAGGGTGAAATTATATCACTTGGTGAGTGGTCTGGAGACCCATTAAATAAATTAATTGATTCAAATTCAGGTACAGTTTACGATGATACTTACTTTAGATTTATTTCTTAATCTTTTTTACATATTGCCTCTCTAAAAAGAAAAATTAAAATATAAATTCTTCCTAACAAGAGAAACTGAATACCAGGAGTAAGATTTTTTCAGGTAAGTTTGAGCTTTGGGGGCCACAAACCATTAGTCATATTGAAATGTCATCTTTGCTTCGCCCTTTCAAAAATGAATTTTCATCCTATTGAGGGCAGTATTATCCCTGTTGAGAATGCACATGTGAGAGTTTACCTCAAAACGTCAATTTGTTTCCTTAGTTTAGAAGATATGTTTCGTAACAGAGAAAATTGATTATACAGAGACTTCACATATCCCTGATGAATTAGCTTCTTTCAGTTTTCAGACACTAAGTTAGATGTCTAGTGCTATTATTTTTAATACTAACTCTTAGGCAATCCAGAGCAGCAGTGTTCAATTAGATGTATATGGTGATTTATATTTAAAATAATTTAAATTAACTAAAATTAAAAATTTAGTCTCACTTGTCACATTTCGTAAGCTTACTAGTCAACCATGTCTTTGGGTCTGTCATAATGGAAAGCACAGATATAAAACATTTTCATCACCGCAGAAAGTTCTTTTGGTAACACTATTCTAGAGCCTCCTACTCATAGAGTGAATTCCATGGACTAGCCGTGTCAGCCTCATATGGGGAGTTTATTAGAAAAGTAGATTCCTGGGCTCCACCCCAGACCTAGTGAATCATAATTTGCCATTTTCACAAGATACCTGGGGTTTCAAATGAGGACACATCAGGGCTGCAAAGAGGTCATTTTTGAGTCTGCCTTTCAATGTTAACTTCCTTGCAGATACATCATATTGATAAAATGTGCCTAACTTTTGAGATGTAGAGGTCAGCACTCTATCTGAGCTTTTTCTTTTCATTTAATGCCAGAACATTTAAGTCACTATAAGTTTATGTTAAGGATAAGGATAAGTATGATATGTTTATAATTTTCCAACATGTCTTGTTTAATCATTTTCTATAATTGTTTGAACATACACATCTTTTAAACTCTGAAACCATGCTTATTTTATTGGGAGCCTCAGGGGGGGAAAAAAAAAAAGAACGCAGCAAAAGGAAATTGAGCTCTGGGGGCCACTTTGGGGGCAAAGTGCTGGGCCACTTTGGGTCACTTTTTGAATCACGAAAATCCTTTGGTCAACATGAGGTGACCAACAGCTAACAAAGGCAGCTGTCTGGGAATAAACTAGATAGCCACACTTGTAACTGCAAAATGTAATGCTGTTAAACCAATTTTAAAAGCAAAGATATTAATTAATCTGTATCCACCATTACATATACTCACTCACTTGAAGGTATTTAATATTTTTGTCAAGTCCTACAAATTTAGTTCTCAAAGTTTCAATCTCTCTCACTATGGCCACTTTTAAAACTGAGAAAATCTTGCTTCATATATATTGTACAATATCTCATCATTTTTTACATTAATAGTAAATTATTTTATGACAATGAAAATTATTAACACATCAGATATCAGAATTATCACTATGAGTCTTCTTAGGTAGATTATTGAATATAATTATGTTCTATATATTTGTGCTTGAAGATAAACATCTATTTCTTTACAAAAAGCCAAGATTCTAAGATAAGCAGTTCTCGTAAAGATATATAGGGCTTAGTTCAGGCTCTGAAGATAATTAGAAAGTTTCACAAATGGGCTGGCCCTGAATTCCAACTCTTGAGATAACCAGGGATCCAAATAAAATAAGCTAATCTGGCTCAAGTTTTATAAAATCATGCCAAAATTCCATCTTTAACTGGTTAAAAATACAATATAGTTTGTGGTGGCCAAACAAAAAATAATCACATTATTTTATGGTGAAGACTATGGTCCATGTCTTTCTTTGAAGTGAGATTAAATTTATTTTTCTTCTGGCTCAGCTTCCTCAGTTCAAAGATGACAATTTGTATACCTGAATTATTGAAGAAATTGTTCAAAGTGAAATAAAAAATCTCAAACTCTAAGCTCATAGACCCTCACAGAGATCTTTTCTCTCACTCACACTCTCTCTGAGATCTTTCCCCTCCTGCTACATTTAATACTATTTTTCAAAGCTGAAAGGCAGGATATTAAAAAAGCATATGTATGTTTGATAAAAACTCAACTCCCCCTTTCTCCTCGCCAATTGGTTCCCAACTGGCATGCTGTACTAACTAAAATTTCACCATTAAGAATTTATGACTTTGTCCCAAATCATATCATTTCCAAACATCGGTTTTTATGTTGCAAAGTCCTGGGGTAGTTTTCATTTACATTTTACTGTATGAATTCTTTTATCAGATTACTTACCTCCAGCTGTGACAGGCCAACTGAGTTTTAAGGAATGCAACTGGGAATAAACAGGACAGAGAGACAATTCTAGAGCCTAGAGCACTATCTACAGGACAAAATACTAAGATGACAGTCAGCAGCCTGGTGCTCTGGGATGCCCTGATGAAGAGCAAGGTAATAGGGAAGGTGAAGGAACAGGCTCAAACTTTATGTATGTCTCATTTTGCTCAGGATTATAATATTGGGATACTATTAGTTACATTAGTAATTCAATCAAGGATTCTGTATTTAAAGTCTGAAGCTTAGTAAAATTTAAGGACTAAGCTTATTAATTAAGCACATGAAGTTTTAACTCAAAGATTGTGCTAAGTGGAGTACATAAAGCAACAAAGACTTTTCATATACCAATAAAAATAATTCCAATAACAATCTTTTCTTTTTTTTTCTATTTTGGATATTTGTGAGAAAAGAATTTTTGGTCTGAATTACTTGCTGATAATTCTCTCAAATATCCATTCTACTGTCACAAAGCGTATGGCCCAGGACACTAGTTGAATTATAATTCATATGCTTCTGAGACATAATAGAATAGTCATCACTGTCTCACCAGTGAAATTATCACAGTACACAACTTTAATAAAAAAACTAAATCAAGGAAAGGAATATATTTTAGTAACTGAAAATTGTAAATTTATGCTGTTATAATATGTTTATAATTTTCTAAGTTGTTTTGTATAAATAAGTTAACCATTTGTCATAATTGTTTACACTGTGAAAATCGTTTTTCTAAAATCTTAAAGAATAACATGCATAAATAAATGCATAGAGAATAACAATCAAATAAACATATGGAAAACAGAACTGATAGTGATATAAATTATAAGAGAATATTTTCTATAAAAATTATTAATAAAAATGACATTCGTGAGAGTCACAAAAATTCACTTGGATAAAATTTAACTTTATGTATAGTTATATATAACTATATATATGAGGACCAATTTTCATACCTAAGGCTATATAGAAAGATTCCAGTCCATTTAAAAAATCCAACTCTCTTTTTGTTTCTTTATGATATAATACATCAGTATGATGAGAACTACCTTCTGCAAAGTTAATAAAAACAGCTTTGAAAATACAAAGGTTTTTATAGGTATTTCCAGAGTAATATATTATACTGTTTGTAAATTAGTAAAAAATTATAAGCATTTATTTTATTTACTCTAGTTATTAAATCTTCCTGGGAATTCTTACAAAATACTTGCGCTGTAGGAAGTACACCAATTATTTCTAATTAGCACAAGAACTTACATGCTCATATAAACATTTTTAAAGTGTCACATTTCTAGACAACTAAAACTTGGCTAGCTAACATTATGCTTCTTGGATTCCAAAACTATTTCCTAGGAAACATAATAACATCTTAATTTTTACATTCTTTCCCAATTCTATAAATATTTTAATGCTCAAAAACAAAAAAAAATATATTTAAGTTATATTTTGCATGGATATTATTAAAAATATACTGTGCATTTTATACACATTTTGTATAAATATTTTAAGTGCATTACTTTATACAAAACTACACATGATATACTGATGAACTATTAAGAGATTTTCAGGGATAATTGATTGAACCTTATTTCTGTTTTGCACTCTGACCTAAGTATTCTAATTCTGGCATAGATACGTTAATTTCCCAAGATTAATTTTTTGCATTGAGGTTTATTCCAAGGAAAGTAGAAATTTAGACAGTAAGTCTTCTAATCATCTCTGTCTCACTAATGACAGAGAATTCTGAATGTAAAAGTATAAAATTCTGAATAATTAAGAAAAACAAATGTCAAGTCCTTCTCTTGATGTGAGAAGCCTTATCTGTCAGGAGACAGAGCTTTAAATGGGGGGAATTTAATACAGGAAACTTGCTACCCAGGTGTCGGAGGGTTTCAGAGCAAAAGAAATCACAAAGGCAAACTGCATGAGTAAGAGCAGGAAGTAGCCACCGCCCTAGAGCTGAGGAGCAAAGGGAAGAGATTTGGGTAACCAGAATCTGGGGCAGACCTCTGCGGAGAGGGCACTGCCTGGTGACTGCTGATATCTCTGAGCAGGATCAGAAGTGGAAAAGGCTGAACGCTGAACCCAACCACCACTGCTGGGGTGATGGTGACAGATTCAGCAAGGAAATAGTAATAAAGATGACTTTCCTCCCTGTTCTCATTTCCTCATCTTCCTCTGGTCCCTCTTCATCACCGAAACTAATGGGAAGTTTCTGGTAAAGAAAGCTGGTAACGTGTAATCTTCAGAGCTCCAGCTATAGCTTTCCAGAGTTCACTATAGAAAGATAGATTTGAGAATGAGATCAAAAACCAGAACTACTATCAAGCAATAATTGACAACGTTTATTTATTATACTCTTTAAATATGCCTATCAATGTTCATTTAGTTCTAATTACAAATAATATTTACAAACTAACCAATACTGATAACATATTTTTTCTGCTAAAAAGCTATATCTTGTTGGTACTTCAGTTACAAATTCATACACTAAAACCTTTCATATATTATTCATATTTAATTCTACATTTCATTAAAAGTTATTGAAGTAGAAAATTTAGAAGATGGAGTTATGTAGAAGAAAATACCTTAGATTTTGCATCAGAAAAACTGGTTTTCAATTCAGTTTCAATGACTAATCGATTTTGGATAAATCTCTTAAGTTGCCTGGACCTCATAATCCTCATTGTGGGGCATTATTTGGTGATTTCTAATGCCATTTCAAGATTCACAGGCTGGAGAATATTTGATCCAATGAGTTACAAAAGAACAATACAATACATTTTGTTGTATTCTAAATAGTGTATTGGTATGCTCCAGAATTTACATATGAGACCTTACATAATAAAAGAGCTATAAGCTTATGAAGAATTTGTTTGAACTACCTATTTTTCCAGCTGCCTTGGCATATAACACTGAAAGAAAAGATTCTCTTTAGAAATAGCACTTTGTTGAAAGGAGTGTAATAGATCTGGGTTTTTGTTTTGCACAAAATTGTTGCATTGTTACTAAGGTTGGGAGAAATTCAATCAAATTTTCCCAGAATCAAGACATTATTAATTATTGTCTAAATTGTGACTTTCTTCATAAATGCTACAATAATGAGAGGAATACAAAGTAGCTATTTTAAAAGTCAATAAATAGAAACTACTGAATAATCAATCCAGTACATATAAATGGGTTGAGATGTGGAATAACTTAACATCAGGAAATCTTGCCATTTTTCTGGAATGTTAAAACAAGAATCAAAGTGACGTTAACAAAAATATTGGTTCCTAAAGCAGGATAAAATTCAGTAGAAATTAAAGGACTGATTAGATGAAAATATAAAAGAAAAATCTGGAGTCTTGATGCTGAACCCAAGCCATTGTGATTCTGGAATTTATTAAAAGGAATAATTCATGGGACATTTGGAAGTAATCTTTCTGCTATGTTATGCATTCGTGAGCTCCTTATTAGGATATTGTGGCTACTCTTGGTCACTACACTTTTTAAAAGATGTGGACAAACTGGAAAAAAAATCAGGGAAGAAGGAGGAAATGAATAAAAGGATAGAAAATAGTAACCTGAGGAAAGGTTTAAAGAATCGTGTTGCTTATAATAGAGAAGAAAAACCACAGTGCAGACTGATTGTTGTAATTAGATATGTGAGGTATTTTCACAAGATTATAACTAATTATTATTTTTTTTCTCCACACGAATGTTAGCTAGAACAAAAGAAAGGTGTGTGATTAAAGAGCATTTTATTATATATATAATCCCTCAAATTAAACTTGTTTGTTTTTCCATTTCTTTGATCTACTGAGAGAAGTGCTAGAAAGCTACCTCAGTAATCCTTAGCAAGATAAATTTCCTTTGAGATCTGAAAATAGATCCTTCTTTCTTTCTAAGCAAACAGAACAGCTTCTTAGGTCTAAGACAGGGGCTATGTAGGTATCTTTTGTGTTTTCAATGGTGTTGCCCCAGGACTTTTAGTCTGACAGTGGTTGTAAGAGTAGGAAGGTGAACTGGAAAGCAGGGAGGCCTCTGAGCTTTGAGAGTTATAAAGGGAAGGCTCTGGGCATGTTCAGAACTGCAAAGACAGTCAACGAAAAAAATTTGAAAAGGTCCTCCTGGAGTCTGAATAATGACTGAATACGGTTGAGAGAGATGAGTACAAGCCTGAATTATGCCAGTCAAAGCAGTGGAGACCCTTGTTTCATGGAATTCTCAGAAAGAAGAATCCTTTGGAGATTCATGGACTCCATTACCTAGCTGACTGTGGAGGACCAGTTGTCAACAGAGACACCATGTGGCCGGGAGAAGCAATGGCAGTAAGAAAATAATGAGAACCTCAGCTTTCCCACTTTAGTTGAGAGAGATGGAACCCCCTAAGGAGAAATGGGCTTTCCTGCTAATATGGGTATTTTGGATGGTAATAGAGATATAACTGCATTTATAGCCCACCTTAGAGAAGTAGCTATGTAGAGGAGAAGTTACGTTAAGAGAATATTGTTAAAGATGAAAGGAAGAATTAAAAGGTATAAAGATAAGTTAAAAACATTTATGAATATTATTCACTCATAAAAGTTGTTTCTAATATGCTCAGATAAGATCATATCTTTCCATAACCAACTGTTGTGGAACCTCTACTTAGAAATCATCAAAATTGAAGTTTTATATTTATTTCTATGTTATTAACAAAAGTCTGTCTCCCCCTCTAGAATATATATTTCTCAAGAGCAGGCTCACACATCTTACCTTTAGGCTCACAGGAGTTTCACTGTATTGTCAACCTCAATCACAATGGTACATAGCATATGTTTGATACATAAGTTGATATAGATAACACACACTCCACAAATAGGGATTAAATATAATTCTTCAATAGTCTAAAAGTTAAAGCTGAATACATTTTTACAAAAACCCTTCTCACAGTAAAACTCCCAGGCCCAGAAAGTTTCATTAGTGTATCTTTCCAAACATTTAAAGAAATGTAAATAAGAAATGAGCCCAGTCAGATGAAAATTCTTTCAGGAAATAGAATAAAGGAAATTGTCCTTAGGACTTTTTATAAGAATAGCATCTAACCCTTATTTCAAAATCCTGGCAAGGAAATTTCAAGAAAGGGATATTACAGGCATATTGTGAACATTGATGTGAAGGTCCTTAATAAAATATTAGCAATTGAAATTCAGTATCTGCATCTATATCTATATCTATATATCTATACACATATAGATATATACACCAATACTAGTTGGGGTTTTTCCATATGTAAAGTTACTTTAACATTTAAAAAAAATCAATCAATGTAATTTACCACACTAGAAAAATAATAATAAAGTGGGGAAGGGGAGAGAAAATATGATCATTCTGATAAATTTAGAAAAATAATTTGACAAAATTCAACAGTTACCCCTGATAAAAAAAAAAAAAACCTGAGAATACCAGGAATAGAAGGGAAATACCTTAATTTATAAGTAATCTATAAAAATATTTTAAAAATTAGCACAAAAATCTTACACGGTAGTGAAATACTGAAAAGATTTCCCTTGAAATTAGGAATAAAACAAAGATGTTTACTATCAGCATTTCATTTACCATTACACTGGAAGGTTAGCCAGTAAATAGAGCAAGGAAAAAAGAGCATACTAAAAAAAGACATAAAAGAAAAATTAAAAAATTATCATTCAGAGACATAATAATTATTTTCCTAGAAAATATAAAAAGCTTACAAAAAATTAGAATTAGTAAGTAAATTTAACAAGGTTATCAAATGTGACTAATTTACTAAAACTGTTTGCATTCCAGCAACAAATCAATGAAAAAATGCAACGATAATACCATTACAAAAACATCAACAAACACCAAATGTCTAGGAATAAACTTATCAAAAGATGTTCAAAGCCTCTACACTAGAAACTAAAATTCTCATTAAGTTTAAAGAAGACGAACTAAATGAAAAGATAATTTGTGTTTATTGGAGGGTACAGTATTAGAAGACATGGTATTGTAAACATATCAATGTATAGATTCAACACAATGACAAGCAAAATCCCAGCTGGTTTTTCTCTTTAAATCAAAATTGACAGACTTGTTCTAGAACGTATATGGAAAGGATCAAGAATAGAAATACTGAAGAAAAAAATACTAGATACTACCAAATATCAATACCTATTATAAGGCTACAGTAATTAAAACAACATGATATTTGTGCAAGGATAGAGAAGTTGAGTAATAGCACAGACTAGAAAGCCCAGAAATGGCTCTGATATACTGTCATCTGACTGTGGTGGATGTTCTGATGTGCGGCTCATATTTCCCTTAATAAATGAAGGACACATTCTCTCAGCTGCTGGGAATGGTTCTCAACTGCCAGCCTTTTATAGGAATTGCTTTGACTGAAGAAAATTGGCTCACTCAAGGTCACACCTACTTCTGAGGTTAGCCTGCATCCAATGACTGATTAGCACATGGGCGGTAAGACCCAGCCCCCTCTCCCTAACTCAGAACAACTCGGAAAGTTCATCCCAGCTCCAGACCTCTCCATGGAATCCACAGAGGCTTTTGCTGGAACAGCATTCCAACTTTACTTCTCTCTCTGTCCAATCCTGTTTCCTTTCTATCTCTTCTATAGTTTTGGGTTCCCAAGAACACTCTTTCACAAATGTCTGGCAAGCTAATTTTTAACTGTGAGTCGGCTTCATGAGGAAGCCAAATCGCAGCTGTTAGTGCCAGGAATGTTCCAAAAAGCAGATGTTAACATGCAAGTTCAGAGCTGGATCATCTGCCTAACTGGAGGATGACAGTGGACGGCTGCAAAGTCAACCGAGTTATAGTCCAAGTTGCAGCTGCTGGGCCAGATGTGATTATCTTTGCTAGAGTAGAATAACAGGTGCATGGTTTATAGCCATTATTGATGTAATAAATGTGTTCTTTTCTATTCTTATCAGAAAAGAGGATCATTAGCAGTTAAAATTTACTTAGAATGGATAAGACATTTAGAGTTGTGTCCTAGGGCTAAGTTAATTCTCTTATGCTGAGCCATGACATGGTCTAAAGAGATCTGTATCCTCTGATATCCTATAGGACATCACATTGGTCCACTATGCTGATGTCATTATGTTAACTGGACTGGATTAGCCAGAAGTGGCTGGTAGATTGGAGGCCTTGATAAGACCCATGTGTTCCAAAGGGTAGGAAATAAAACCCATAAGGATTTAGGAACCCATGACATCACTAAAATTATTAGGGATCCAGTGGTCCTTTACTCTTCAAAGTAAAGGATAGGTCATTGCATTCATACCACTAAGAAGGGAGGACAATGTTAGGCAGGCCTATTTGTGTTGTGGAGGGACCAGGTGGCATATCTGGAAATACTGCTCTGACTTTTGTACCAAGTAACACAAGAGTCAGCCACTTTTAAGTTGGTATCGTTAGGTTTGCCCCCTGAAATGCCAGTATGCTTTTTGCCCCAGTTTTAAATAAATAAAGAAAATAAAGGAATGGGAAATGGAGGCCAAAATAGAAATGCCTAAGCTAGAGGATGCAATTTGAAAGAGCCAGAAGGGCTTGCTAACTAAATCCCCAAATTTGGCCAACAATCCGCCCAGTCACAGGTGCTGACAGACTGCCTGTGATTTACTCCGAACAATGATGGCTTTGTCCGAGGCTTCCAGTGTTTATATCTCATATGAGTTTCTCTCCTTGGTAGACTAACTCAGAACTACACTGGTAAGTGGATTCTGGAAAATGTTACAGGCTTTTCTGAAATATAGAGGAGACCTTAGAAAAGAGAGACAATAATCTGAGTTGACATTAAACAGGGGCTCTAGGGCCAATTCTATCCTGCCACCTGCTTTTTTTTTTTAAACACAGCCACGCCCAGAAATTGTCTATAACTGCTTTCATGCTTCAATGGCAGAGTCGAGTATTTACAACAGAGATAGTATTGCTGGCAAACATTCATTATCTGGTCCTTTACAGGAAAAAGCTTGTCAACCTCTGCAATAGAAAATCAAGTATACTTTTCAATGTATTCTATGAGTATTGGTCATTTGTGTTTTCTATCTCCTTGAGTTAATTTTGGTCACATATATCTCCTTGTATGTCATCTATTGCATCTAAAATTATTCCTTAACTTTTGTCTTTTGTGTCTCCTCTCATTACTAATAATACATGAATATGTTTCTAATACCTTTTGTTTTGATACAAAAAAAGACTGCCAAAAGTTATTTTAATTAATTGGTATCATTTATTTGTTATTTATTTTAATTTGCTTTGGATTTTATTGTTTCCTTCTATATTTAAAATGAAATAACCTCCCCAATAAACTTAAAAAAAAATAAAATGAAATAGCCTTGTTCTTTTTACGTAACTTCTTGGATTGAATGTTTAAGCTATTTATTTAAAATATTCTCATGTTCTTTAAATGCATGTATACTTATACATTTTCTTCTCAATATCACTTTGGTCAAAATCCATTAATTTTGAAATACATAGATTCACAATTAATTTCTAAAGCTTATATTTTTAGTTTTGATTTTCCTTTTAACCCATGTTTTCTTTAGAAATGTGTCTTTAATTTTGGAAATGGAAGGCTTTATGTGTGTGTATGTTTCCAGTCATTTAAAGCTAATTTCTAGTTTTTTTAATTTTAGCTTGAAAATGAAGCTGCTATAGATCCATTTTTTTTGGAATTAGTTAAGTTATTCATTGCAGCCTTATGAATAGCCATATCTACTACTGCAGGAGCAAAGAATTTGGGTTTTAGATAAGATCAGATGTGGATTTAATATTTTTCTTTCATTAATTTTAAACTTATTTCTATATTAGATCAGTCATGTTAATTGTGTCATTCAAATTCTATCCTCAGCATCATGTGGTTCAAACCAGAGATGAGAAAGGGGAAGGGAGGAGAAAGAACAGGAGACAAAATTGAGAGTGGTTTCAGTTACTCTATATCTCAGTCACCACAAACCAACTCAGGTGCAAAGAGAACCATGTATTTTGTTAGCAAAAGAAAACGAAGCAGCAGAAAATAAACGAGCAAACAAATTCTATATTTTTAATTTTTTTCATCCACTTACTCTCATAATTTTTGAAAGAGGCATGTTAAAAACTTCTCACCATGAGAGAATTGTATACCTCTTTTTCATTGACATAATTTTTTCCTATATATGTCTTAACTCTATCATGTGATACATGAGCATTTATGATTCTGACATTTGATTTTCCCAATCGATGATTTGTTTTTAGTAATTTATTTTTAAATTTTGTCTGTTAACATTTTTAATATATAAAAATCACATTGTTGCGTTTAAATTTTTTAAACCTCTTTTTGGTTCTCTGCTAATTTCTTTACAATGTCTGCTTGCATCATCTTAAGAATTCATTTTTATTTCCTTACTCATGTCTGGAAAATATGTTTCCCAGGTGGTGAGAGGTTAAACACAAATTCTGTCACCAGTTGGCCAGGAGCCAATGGACTGGCAAACTGTCATCCTGTTTAGAATCCTCCAGGTTGGTAAGCTCTTATGGAGTGAACAGTCAGATGCATTCTTCTTCTGGCTTACCGTTCCCCTGGCACAGTAATGTTATTTTTTTAAAAAAAGGATTTATGTGTAACATAAAAAGCCATTCTTATAGAATTTCATGTTATTAACTTTTTCCATCTTCTCGAATAACAAAAATTGACAAAGTAACTCTTCTATATTGAAGTCTGTTTAAATACAGAAATGTATTCCTGAAGAAGATTGAAGACTTTTTATATTTTGTTCTTTATAAGTGAAAGAGATCCTCACATTTGAATTAGCTAAATTAAAGAAATATATTTATATCTATGTATTAAACTCATTGATTATTATTTTGTATCTGGCCAAGCTAAATCCCTCAAATCAATAATCCCCTATTTATTCACAAAATTATATTATCCTGATATATTATGAAACTGAAGAGCCCTGTTTCTTGAACTGTATTTTTGTCTACTTGTTGATATAGAGATAATAAAATATATTGTTTCAAAACCAATGGAAATAATATTAAATTTACTGAGCATTATTCACATGTTAACATTCCAACTTCTTTTGACCTTAAATTTTGGCATGCTTCCTCTTTCTTGGCTTTTTTCATCTTCCACATCAATTCCCACTTGGATCTACAAATTTGTTAAAACTGCATTTAAGTGTTCATAATGAAACCAGTGGAACACCACTAAGTGCTATCTATTGTAAAATTTAAAATATATTCTAGGGACAGAATATATGAGTTCTAGAAATTCCTATATTTCTTTTGACAACACACTGAAACACAAATACAACAAACAGCAACAAAAACCACTATAATTTTTTAAGAGGCATAAACTCAAGTTTGTATTTACTTCTCTTTATATGTTTGTTTTCCTAAATATCATTATATTCAATATTAGGAGAAAATTAATATTTTGTCCTTATCAAATTCGAATATGTGATTCATCTGGATATTGTCACAAATCCATGGACAAAGATTTATATCAAATAGCTAGGAATTCTGACTTATTTGGTTATAAATTTCTTCAAAAATTAAGTAGATGAAATCTTGAATTCATAAATCTAATGTAAAAAATTCCCTAGGAATTCTCCAAATCCCAAGCCTAAGGTCTAAATGACTCTTTTTCTCCTTTCTAAATATTCGCAATATATTCCTGTCTACTGCATGCAAATATGTAAACTGCCTCCTGTTCTGGAATCAAGCTTCTAAAGACCCAGGAATCAAGGTTACTATCACAGCAGTAGAGGTGCAAGTTCCTTGAATAACATTGATTTGTGTTAGAGCAACCATTCTTCCTACTACCATTTTTATTTTTATTTTTTAGGTACAAAATTATTTAACCAACACCACTTAGATAGATCCAGTTATCAATTGAGGATATAGATTGATTGACATTCAAGTTGTACAGAATTCACTAATGAAGAGATTTAAATTTTTTAAAAATCCCATAAAGAGCCCTTTAAATCAGTTTTTCAGCTATTTAATACAAATGGCAAAAAGAAATTAATATTGCACAAAATCAAAATTACAAAGGTCTGTTATTATTGGGAAATCACGATATGTTACTTTGAAGAGATTTACTCTCAAGGCAAATTCATTACATTGTTTGCTTAATCTCTTTTAATAAAATTCTTTACTTTGTGGAAACAATTTAAAATCAACATGTCCTTTTGCTAATCACACATCTTAAATGTAAATCTAGTCATATTTTATCTCCTACTTATAAATTTTTTAATAGTTCACATAGTCTTCTAAATAAAGTATTAATAAACTCATTAGCATGATAGTCAATGTTCTTCATTCACTAATCTTTCTTACCTCTCTGGTTTTATCTTTCACTTTCCTACAGCTTTTCAGCCATACTGCAGTTCTGAATACCTTTTTGGCTCACACTCACTTCAAATGCCCATATACATCCAGCCTGTTTAGAAAAAGTCTCTGCACCAGAAGGACGTTCATCCAGCTAATTCCTGATTATTTTACAAGATTCATCCCAGTCATTTCCTTTGGGAAAACATCATGATTCCTCCAGTCTAGGCTATGTGATCTCAGAGTGTTCTGTACTTCTCTGTGTGACAACTCTAACCACACTGTTTTATAAGCATCTATCTATTTCTCTAACTTTGGATCACTTTAGCATAGATAGCATTTCTTACTTGTTTTTATATTTCAGTTGCCTACACAATGTTTGACCCATAGTAGATACTCAAACATGTTTTTATTCAAAGAAAACTAAAATAAAAATGAACTATGTTGTATTCCTTCTATCTTAATGAATAATTTTCTTACTTAAAAAAAAGTACTGTCTAAGTTATTGCTCTATCCCTCTATTATTTCCACATTCACCAGATCCTAGGTTTCATTAATTAACAAAGTATAAAAAACTGAGTTGAATTAATTACAATGAAAAATTTTAAAAATTAAACACAATAAGAGATGGATCTTTATCAAAAGCACAATTAATTTTGTCTTGGGATAAAATCTTTTCACTTGGGACTATCAATTTTGACTAATGACAAATTCCATAAATGCTGTGGACGTCTCCTGTGGGTACTTGATGGCCTACATATGGTGTTGAAAATGTCAGATTTTGCTTTCCATTAATTTTTTAGAGACTTTATTTTTACCAATTTAATTTTTTCTTCAGTACTGTTCTTTGACTTTCCATATGTTTCTGTTAAAGTTCTATATATTTCTATTTTATATAAAACAGGATATGAAAATAAAAAGTCTAGGTTTAAATCCTGGCTTTAATACACAGAATAAAAATGAGATATGATACCTACCTGTAGTGTTAGAGTTATTATACATAAAGCTTCTGGTATAGGGTAACTGAGTTATACTTGTTTTTGGTTATCTCATCCCCACCCCATGTTTCCTGTGTACCTCATCCTACCCACTGAAGATGACAGACTGTAGCCTTTGGCTCTGTCAATTATTCTTTTTTTCAAATTCTCTCTTTTCTTCACTTCTCTCAATTTTATAACCTTATCTATTTTAACAACTCTTTCATCTTTCTCCAAGTGTAAGCATCTCCAAAGATATAACTGGACTTCTTTTTCTGTATTTTCCTTAGTGTATCAGTTGGTATTGCACCTTATATTACATCTGTGTCCTTAACTTTCTTTTAAGTATAGGTTTTTCATTTCTTACAGCCTGCTGCACATCACTATTTGGTGCCTCAATCTCAATGCACCTGAAATAGAATATTTCATTTTTCTTCCTACAATTGCACATCTTCTGTTCAATACTTCTCTAAATATCCCATTAGTCACCTACTTATAGAAGTTTAAAAACTATGACTGGTGTTTGAGTATTTTTCCCTATCTTCCACATTCAGTCAATTTGTAAGTAGCATAGATTCTTCTTTTGAAATCTCGGTAGCATACATTCTTGTCCTTATTTCACCTGTTTTGCAAAGTCCTGTCACACATCTCTCTCTCTCATCCATTCCAGGTGCTATGTCCAAAGTCCTGATATCATCGTAGGTCTGAAACTTTCCCCTCAGAATAAGAGAATAAATTAATAAATAATATCTAAGTAGTCAATAAAGTTGTAAGAGCCTTCACTATGCTCTTTTTTTGATCTCTGCTTATAGTGTTTGTCATGGGCTGAATTATGTTTCCCTAAGATGTATATGTTGAAGTCCCAACACCTAGTACCTCAAACTGTAGCCATATTTGGAGATAAGGTCTTTACAGAGGTAATTATGTTAAAATGAAGTTGTCAGGGAGAAGCTCTAATCCAATATGACTAGTGTCCTTATGAGAAAAGAAAGGAACAGCAGGGACACACATGCACAACAGGGATTACCATGTGAAGAGAGAGCAAGAGGGAAGCCATCTGCACGCCAAGGAGAGAGGGTTCAGAAGAAACCAACCCTGTTGGCACTTTGATCTTGGACTTCCAGCCTCCAGAGCTGTGAGAAAATAAATTTCTGTTGTTTAAGCACCCAGTCTGTGGTAATTTGTTATGGCAGCTCTAGCAAACTGATACAATATTGAACTAGGGTCAAGTACTTTCCAATCCATAAGCATCCTAACATTGTTCCTCTTATACATAGTAAAGTTAATTATGTAAGGAGAGAGAAAAAATGCCGGCAAAGGGAACAAGCAAAAATGTAGATGTAAAGCTTCAGAGTCAGAATGCTTTTTACCCACTATTTTATTTTTCTTTAACATTGAAGTTTATTGTAGATTACTTAGCTTTTCAGTAGAAGACTTTTATTTTTAAATGTTAGGAAGCCTTGGTATGTTTAATGATGAATTCAACAGAGTAAAGAGGAAAGCAAAGGAGAGAGAATTGATGTGTTCTAGTTCTTGAGTATGTGAGAGGTAATAAGTTTCAAAGCACAGCTGAAGGAATTAATCCTGGACAGGAGAAGAAACATAGGAGAAGAAATGTTTTATTTTAACCAAATAGCAAGAGAAAAGAAAAGTCCTTATCATAAGTAGATTTGTTGAAAAAACCTTGAAGAATCTTCATTCTGATAACCCATTTTCTCATCTGTTGACAGCGACTAGGAAGTGGAATGTTTGGAGGTTGGAAGAGAGTGAAGAATGTATAAAATGATTATGGAAAACCAGAGCAAACGTAATAAGATTGTTGAGCATATAAATGGCTCATCTATTTTGTAAATGCCATTTAAGCTATTCTGTTAAGTAATTCATCTGTTCAGTGTTAGAGAAGGTAGGTAGTTGGCTTCCCCCGGGACTGAAGTTCGGTTAAGGGAATGTAGCAGAAGGACAATGAGGTAGTGTAGTCCAGGATATTAATAAGAAAGTTATTCCCTGAAACTGCCTAACCACAATTTATATTCCATTTTCATCCACTGAACTAAAATAAAACAAATGAAATGCACAAGCCAAATATAACTACCCTATTGTTCCTATGTGTTTGGCCATCCACATACCCAGTTCTGCCATCCTCATCTATCATGTGCCATTATGCATTCCTCAACATCCAATCACCATCAATCCTGCAACTTTGCTTCACTGATATCTCTTGTATTCTCTGGCATCTTTTTATTTCCCAAAACCCTACCTATGTTCAGGCCCACATTATTTTGTGTGGACTTTTACAACTTCCTCAGTGCTCTCATTATTCCTTATTTTGCCTCTCCCATCATTGTCCCCAAATGATTGTTCAAGTAATCATTCTACAGAACAAATGTGGTCACGTAATTCTCCTTTCTTGAGACCTTCACTGTCTCATTACAGCCTATAAAATATACATCATTGTAAATGAGGCTCTTCATAATCTGGTCAATTCCTACTCTTCCAGCTTTGTTTTCTGTCGCTCTTTTTTTTCTTTATGTCATTAATTCTTTATGTTCCAGCAAAATAAAACTCCACAGAAATATGAACATACCATATATTCTATATCTATGTTGAAAAATATAGTTTTTCCACTTTTAAGGAATTCTTTTTTCCTTTTGGTCAATCTGGCATTTTTTAAAAAAACTCAACTCAGATATCTTAATAAAAAATGGTAATTCTTCCCTTATCTCTGCTCCAAGCCAGTTAATAACTCACACCTCAGGAAGCCGCGAATACCTTGTTACATGAGTTTTTGTTGTAATAAAAATGCTTTAGTGTTACCCTACTAGGAAGCCTTATACCTAAAAGTGGGAATAGTATTGTGTTTAACTCATTCTAGGATTAACAGATGGTTATTGCATTCATCGACAAGGACTCTATGGACCAGCATCCCCTCATGCTCATTGTTAGTGAAAACATGAATTCTTTTTTTTAGGGCTTAAGTGTTGGATCATTGGGGAATTTTTCTTCCCTTCTATCTCTCACCAAGTCCTCATTCTTCTCTTTGTTAGAAACACTGTCCTCTATTCTGGATGTTATAGAATAACTTCGTAGGAGTTATTTAAGTCACAAAACATATTGTAACCTGGCTGAAACTTTTCTTGCTAATTTTTGTTAATTATCCACTCGGTTTACCATAAGTACTCTTAAGATTTGATGGCAAATGTTGAACCCTCTCATGTTGTTTGCAGTTTTTCATATCTAGTATTTGCTATTGCTCCATCAGAACTTCAAGCTCATTACTTTCTTGTACTATCTGCAGAAACCATTTCTGATTAAACAGTTGTTAATTACCTCTCTAGATTGTCTCTAATATCTGATCATTTCTATTTATTTCCATGACTTCATTTAATCTAGACCTTCACCTTATGCCCTAATTACTGTAAGATCCTTTCACCCAGGCTCTGTGTCACTAGTCTCTTATATTAGCTAATATTCCATTCTTAAATACAATACAAAAAGATTATTCTCACCAGGAGTCTATTCTCATATTATTTTTGCATAGAGCAGCATTTTCTGAATACTATTTCTTAGAATCCTAGGTCTATGGAATATTTGTAGATCTAGCTTAATCAAAATTTCAATGGTCAAACATATTTTGGAAATACTAGGCTAAATAATGTTAAAATTTTTATGACAGAATGAAACATTTAACATACTAAAATACTTTATAAATCTTAGAAGAAATGATAGATAAAATTTCCCAAGTTTAGTTACTGACTCCCCCTGCCCCCCCCCCACGCCCCCCACCATGAAGCATACTGAGGGCTAATGTTGTCTAGGACAAGTTTTAGGAAATGCTAATCTAGAAAATTGTATCAAAACATTTCATTCTGGTCCCATTTTTTTTCCTTAACCCTACCCAACACTTTATTGACTTCCCTCTTGGCTTCCCTTTCCCAGCCAAGCCAGCCTCAGAATTGGATCTTTATCTGCTGATGTTACTGCTCTAGAACAATAATCTTCTGCACCAGTAATATAATTTTTATTGCTGAAGTAAGTTTTATAAAATTAGGTTAGAGAGATATAATCTTTAAAATCCATGGCAAGCTTAAGTAGCTATTTACTGATGTTCGGTGAGCCTGATTTTAAAGTCT
Organism: Pteropus vampyrus; assembly: GCF_000151845.1. NCBI lineage: Eukaryota > Metazoa > Chordata > Mammalia > Chiroptera > Pteropodidae > Pteropus > Pteropus vampyrus. The sequence continues at coordinate 8,985,466 of NW_011888834.1, forward strand.
TATTTTAAATCCATAATAGTTTGATTTAAAAAAAGTAAAAATAACTTACTTTTAATATTTGTTGGACCATTATTTATTCACTTTCTTATTCTAAAAAAAATGCTAAAGTAGAATGCTGGTTCTTATTATTTCTCATTCTGTATAAATAAATTATAAATGGAGTTTATTGGTATGATAAATGTGAAACATTTTCCACAAAGACAGATTTAGAATCTATAATCTACATGATTGGAACTTTTAGTTGATCTAGCTTGATATTAGAAAACCTAATAGAACAAATTCTTAATAGTGTTCATTAATACGTTTCCAATATTCATTGTTTCTTTTAAGATTGAGATAACAAAAAAATTACCGTTGGTATTGTTCATAAGTTTCCAAAAGAACAATTTTTGGATTATTTTAAAACTGATATTACATATCTGCTTTGAACACCAGAGGAAGAGAACATGTTATGAACATTTAAGACTTGATATCCTGGCTGCTGGAGGATAATATGATCCATTCCCATATCTGCAGCAGAGCCATTGGGCAGAGTCAAAAAAAATTACTATAACTTTGCTAAGACTTGGTAAAAACTGCAAATATTTTTGGAAGAGATTTCGTTTGACTGGAAAATTTGTGGCCCTAAATTACCAGTCATTGGCTTCTACCACAATAACTGCTATTATTGCTTCAGAGCAATGTTTGGCTTTGAGCAGTCCTGAATAAGCTATCACATGCTAATTATAAAATAAAAGAATAAATAACTGACACAAACAGATCTGTGGATGACATTTGCTTCATAATATCTATCTAGATATGAAGAGTTTTGGCTAAAATCGGTGATTTTGATATAATTGATATTAGACTAGCTTCGTGTCATTTATATAAAGGTAATTTTCTCTTTTTTTCCCCTAGGGACTTAGGATATATATATATATATATATATATATATATATATATATATATATATATATATTATCTAAAAGCTGTATCATATCTTGTAAGTGCTTTTGCAGTGATTGCTCTGAATAAAACATTAAAATCTTGATACCTATTTTGAGTCCACAGGCCTCTAATCACAGTAGTTCCTCCCCACGGCATGAGGGCTGATGGTGGATTGGCAGATGTTACAGTGAGCCTTTGATTGTTCTGAACTGTTTCCTCAATTAGATGAAACAGTACAATGCTCAAATTCATAAACGGAGAAATCTTCCATATATTTCTTCTTTTATCTCCTCACAGTATTTTCAGAATTAATGTGGTGTTTTGGTTGTATATTAATGTTATTCTGGGTGTCATGAGATATTATTGAATAAATAATATACTGTCACACAAAAAATATTTTAAGGGCACAGTTTCCAGAAGCATAAATATACTTAGGTGCATAGCTCTCTGTCATTTGTTAGCAAAGTGACTTTGGAAAAGTTATATGATGCCTTTGAATTTTTATCTATAAATTATAATAAGAATTGTATTGACCCCACAAAGTTGTTAAAGAGATTAATTTTTTTTCCAATTTGAACTTCACCATTTATTAAAAATAGTGTTGCATCAAAGAATATTCTTATAACTGTTGGTCAAAATAGAAGCTTGATATAATGTTATCATAAGAATAATAATAACACTCATTTTAAACATGTAGCAATGAATGAACTGAACATCTGCTATTATGTTACATGGATGCTATTTCTACTCTCTTAAATCTTAGGCCTCTCCTTTCTCTGTTCACCTATCTGTTTTATGTACATTCTCTTTAATTATAGGTCTTTTTTAAAATTAAATTTTTGGGGGTGGCATTGGTTCATAAAATTATATATGTTTCAAGTGTACAATTCAATAATATGCCATATGTATATTGTCTTGTGTGTTCACCAATTAAAGTCAAATTTCTTTCCATCATCATATATTTAACCCCCTTTTAAGGAACAGAAATATATTAAGCCAGAATAGAAAGAAAAGATGGGCATATTATTATAATTATAAACATGGTGATTTTTGAGACATTTAGCAATAGAAACCAAAGTACCATTAGCTCTAACTGGGACAAGAAAGTTAAGAATTAAAATGACTCCCTTTTTCCCAGATAAGAGTTTCTATCTATCACATACATATATTGAGGAACCTCTATGTGCCAGGCACTGTCTAAGCAGCAGAAATAAGAAAATTTCTCTGTCCTCTTGGCACTTAAGGTTTAGTGGGGGTACACATTAACCAATTATTTAAAATATTTTAAAAATAGCAAAATTGTACAAAATAGAAATATTAGATGCAGAGCCCAACTAATTTTGAGAGGATAGTGAAGCCTTCTTGAAAGTGAAGTTGAGGTTGAAATCTTAAGAAAAAATAGAAGGTAATCAGCCAAGTGGTGCTATGAACTTCCAATTTGTATAATTGTGTGTCTAAACCCTTTCTTTGTCTGCTTCATTCTTCTGCCTTTAGTTTCTTTTGCCTATTTGTGTTTTGCACAGATCCAAAAATAGATGGCATAAAATCTAGAAATCGCACAACTATTAGACTGCTACAGGAAGATTATGGTCTTTATTGTTAAAATAGAGAATCTGATTGTTAAAATGGAGAATCTGATTGACTTAGCCTGATCTGTGCAGGGTTTGGCTAATATTAGGTGCTGCCACTGGTTCAATAAGCCTCTGGAGGGAGAATGAAGCAGGGAGGGTCATAAAGTAAATGGCTGTGGTTGTGGACAAGAAGGATATGCAAGAAGGAAAGGTGCGTTGTAGCAGACGAGCTGACTGACATGTCTAGAATACAAATGTTTTGTGCATGCGCGCGCATGTGCACACACACACACACACACACACACACACACACACAGAGTGCCTCATGGGTAATTCTCTGTGGTGTTTCTCATTGGTGGGAGCAGTTGTGCACAGCTTCCTATGTGCTTACTGGGCAGTTTGTGGTAGGAGCTGAAGAATGGCCAGAGGCCATTCCAGGTGCTTGAGCGACATCAATGGACAAAAACAGGCAGACATCTCTGCCTTGATTGAGCTCACATTTCGATGAGGAAAGATAGGTAACAAGCATATCAATAAGTTCTATAATATATTAGATGGTGATAAGTACCACAAAAAAGAAATAAAAAGCAGATAAAGGGGGATCGGAAATTTTTGGCAAGGGGCAGTTTGCACTTTTAAATAATATTCAATAAATCTCCTTGAGGGAGTGGCATCTGAGAAAAAACTTGAAGAAGTTAGGGAGTTTGGCATATGGATCTCTGGGCAAAGAGAATTTTAGGCAGAGAGAACATCTGGAACTAATAACCTAAAGTGGACCCCTACATGCCACAGGCATGTTCCAGAAGCAGCAAGATCAGTGTGACTAGAGTAGAGGAAGCAAAGGGAAGAGTGAAGGAGAGAAGAGGTCAGAGTTATCGGGAGGGGACATAGCCATAGGGACCTTGGAGACCATGGCAAGCACTTTGATTGATTCAGAATCTGAGTGAAACAAGGAGTCATGCTGAGTGCTGGGCTGAAGAGTGACATAATCTGACACATGACATATTTGAAACATATATGGCTGCTGTGTTGAGAATACTGGGGGATGAGAAGGGAAATGGCACAGGCAGGGAGAGCAGCCAGGAAACTATTGCAATAATCCAATTTAGAGATGATGGTGGCTCAGTCCAGGTTGGTTGCAGACAAAATAGCGAGACGTGGTGGGATTCTGGATATAATTTGAGAATGACCAGGTTTTTCTCACAGATTGGATGTGGAGAGAGAGAAAAAGAGAGAAATCAGAAACAAATTCTAGAGTTTTGGCCTGAGCAACAAGAAGGAAGGATTTGCCATCAACTGAGAAGAAGGCTGAGCATGGAGCAAATTTTGGGAAGAACATCTATTTCTTTTGGACATGTTGGGTTCGAAATGTTTATTAAGTGTACAAATTGAGATGTTCAGATATACGAGCCTAGAGTTCTGGATATACGAGCCTAGAGTTCTGGAGAGAGGTCTATTCCGGAGAAATAAATTTGGGAGTCATCAACATGGTATTTAATGCCATATGACTGGACGAAATTACCAAGGGAGTGAGTGGAGATAAATAAAAAATAGAGAATGTGGATCAACACTTGACAGGATTGGGGAAAGGAGATTATTTCATGACATTATTTGGAAGCTTCTTCTTTGACAATATAATATAAAACAGCTATATAAAACAGCTATATAACAGTTATATAAAACAGCTTCATAAAATTCAAAATTCTGACTTCACAGTGCCACAGGCCCCGGAGAGGTCATTTTAGGTCATCAAATGTATTTTCTAATCTTTGGGCAAAAACTAAAACCAAACCAAACTCAAATCCATCCAGACAGCTGGACATGCTTTTCTAATGATTAACCTAATTCTCCAATAGAGTATCTATAGGTGGCATAGGTTGAAATAATACTATGGAAGATTTATAAGTAAATTTTAGATATTTTCAGCATAGTAGTTCTTCTAAATGTGTTCCTAAGATTTTGTAAGTAAAAGATAAGTCAATTTCATTATACAAATCAGAGAATTCTATTATTTCAAACTCTTAAAAATTCCTTGATTATATGAAAACTGTTTAAGGTTTTTTCAACTTCTAAACTCCCTTAGTTACATGAAATTTATTATTTTATCCTTCCTTATATGACCTATTCTCCAAAACTTATATCATTTAAAACTTATATAATCAATACAGTTCTCCTTTGTATACTTTTAAAATCCAAAGTCACATCCTGATTCAATTTGGAGTCTCTAAAAGAGACAGCTTTTTAAATAAAGCAATGATCAAATGCTAATCTTAACAGAGTATCTGGTAAAGATTATAGAACATGGTTATAACGACAGACCTCAAATTATGATGGTTTGACATAACTTTTTTTACTTTAGAATGGTGCAAAAGCAATACGCATTCAGTAGCAACAGTACATAAAGTTTTGAATTTTGATCTTTGAAAGCGATAAGTCACACCATACTCTTGTGATGCTGGGCAGTGACAGTGAGCGGCAGGTCCCAGTCAGACATGCAATCATGAGGATAAACAACCTATACTCAACAGTGAGTGCACTGTGTTGCCAGCATTTTTTTGGATGTTGTGTTTTGTATTTCCAGATTCCATCATGTCTATAAAACATCCATCTGTGTCTTCTGTTTCTGGTGAGAAGAGGCAGGCAATTACTGTATACTGGGAATGCTCCCTTCTCCCCATTTGATATGTTGAAAATTTATTGGTGGATACCTATCACACTAATATTGCAGGTCCATAATGCAATGCTAAGCGATGCTTACCTGAGTCAGTGCTTTCTTAAATTTTAAAAAAAAATCAATTAGGCCTACAGTCAAGAGATAATAGGAAAGCTTTGTCTGTTATCCAAGAGATCCATAGCCAAATGAAACACTATTTCGTAAACAACATGGACAATAAACACTTCGCTAGAGAAAGCCAAAATCGTATCAGGCTCGGAAGTCTCCTGTAAAAATCAGACTCTGAGTCTCCTGTAAATTCCACTGAAGCTATGTAACACCAAGATCTCTTAATATATCGGGGCTTCATTTTCCTCATCCGCAAAATGGGATGAAGGTACAAAACTTGCCCTAGATGAACGTTGTGAGGTCCAACTGAGTAATGTAGTGAAAGGTGTTGAAACTGTAAAGTTCTGTACACATGTTAATTATGTAACCAATGTTAAAACAGCATTACCTGCATGATTACATGGTCTTAGTCATTTTGACCAATTTAAGGTTTCTTAGAAAGGTCGGCTTTTTAGAAATTTCCAATTTTATTTCCAATTTTAGAAATTGGAAATAAAACTCAGAGATTATGCTACTGATGCCAAGAGTCTAGGCAAGTGCTGAAATCACAGAAACAGTAGGTTGTACACTTTAGTTCAAAAAGGTCATTTGTTGTTCTACTGTTTTTCACTAGTGGTCAAAGGTGACTCAACGATTCTGGCTTCTGGAAAGTTTATCTCTTCTGTACCAACACTGTCCTTTCCACCCCCACCCCTCTTTCCCCCGTCCCCCCGTCGTCTTTAGTCCCCTAAAGGGGGACTACATTTCTTCTGCTCCGAAACCCCTCCAATGCTTGGAGGGGAAGGTGCTGTGACGTCTTTCCCCTATGTGTGGGACACCTCTTCCCGCCCCCGATCCCCTGTCCCACTGTTCCCGGTCCCCAGAGACACGGCCAGCGGTCCCCGCGGCAGCCCCGACCGTGGCCGTGGGCGCGGGGTAGCGGCGCGCCACAGCGCAGGCTCCGCGACCGGAGCAGGCGCGTCAGCCGAGCTCGGCGGTGGCGCGGGCGGCGGGGACGCAGCTGCCCCCGCTCTGCGCCCGCCGCACCCCCAGCAGCCACCGCCGTCTGGGCCCAGAGCCGCCTCGTCCTGGCCTGGCGGCGGCGGGCGGCGGCGCCTGGGGTACGTGTCCGGGGTTCCACTGAGGAGGGGAGGGCTGCGGAGGGCTGGGGAGGGCGGGGGCGAGTGGCGGGGGTAGTCTGGGGACGGGAATAAATGCCTCTGCAGAAAGACCGGGTCGAGCCTGGGGTGGCGGAGTAACGAGGAGCACTGCGGCGTGCAGGGGGAGGAGGCGAGCGCTGCCCTGCGCGGGGACTGGGGCGCCCGGTGCTGGGCAGCTGCAGCCGGGTCACCGATGCGGTGGCGCCCGCGGACACGCTCGGGATGGAGGAATGGAGAGGCCCGGGATACTTAGAGAGCGCGAGATTGGCGGGGAGGGCTCCTGGCGTTGTTTGTTTATGAAGATCCTTCAGTCATTGCAGCTGTCCCCCTTGAAAGGTTGGAGGTGAAGATAGAGGGCATAGTGTTAAATTTCTATAAGGCCCCTACAAACCGTCAGGATGGCCCTTCTTTTTCCTTGGGGAAGGATGTGAAGGTGAGAGAAGTTCCTGCTGCTGTGGGCAAAGGTATCTGGAAGCAGATGCCACCGTAGGATGGGGGAAGGGAGCGTCCAGTGCTGTAAATTGACAGAGAAGAGCGTTCTGTCGTTGCTCTTGGCCTGATAAGCACCCTCTGTTGTCTTCATTATAAAGGACCCAGCTTGCTTTAGGGTGTGTGAAAGATAAATGTGAAAAAATAATTCCTGGAAAAAAGGGAGATGAAAAACATGACATAGGAAAAGCAAATTTATAAGGGTGAGATGGGAATTAAGTTAATGTCGAGGGCTATGACAAGTCTCTCCCTCTGCAGAAAACAACGAAGGAGAAACAATTTGTGGTTTGGATTGAAGGACACAGAAGAGGTTGAAATATTCCGGGGTTAGTAGGGGCTTAAAGTGTGTGTGTCTGTGTGTGTGTGTGTGTGTGTGTGTGTGTGTGTGTGTGTGTGTGTGTCTGTGTGTGTGTTTAATACATCAGATTCTGGCAAGAATATAATTCTCATTTGAGCATGGAAAATGTTATTAAAATATGGCTAAGAAGATTATTTGGAAAAGTCTGACCATACTTAGTATTTTATATAATGTTACCTAGAATTTCTGGAGTTAGAAATCACATGTTTTTTTGTTTTTTTGTTTTTTTTTTTGTTTTTTAATAATAATCGTTGGTATCATGCAGGTTGGAAAGCCAAAAAGCTAATGTAAATCAATATATGCTCTTTTAAGAGTAAAAGGTAGCTTCCAATTTTAGTGTGTGTAAATAAAAACAATGAATTTAGAGTGTGACACTCTTTTATACTGATTAATTTCTTTTATCTCTATCAATTCTTTAATACTTAGAATTGTCTTCTCTTTAAAATAGTTTGTATTGTTTATGAAAAATTATACATGCAATATTCAAACACTATAGAAAGTAAAAAAGGAAGCAAAAATGAATTCAAACGTATGAGCATGAGATAACCATTTTAACACTGTTAAATATCCTTCAAGATACTGTTCTAAACATAGATTGATATACTGTGCAATTCATTATCATTTTATAATACTACATAATCATAGGATCAGAAATATTGCATAGTTATTTCTTTATACCAGATTGGGGTCTTATTTGCTATCATTATCTTTTAAACTAACAATTTACCGCTAAATCATCAAAAAGTATGTAATGACTTATAACCACATAGGATTGAGCAATGAGAATCGAAGTACAAATTGAGTAGTAATGGTCACACCCCTTAAAGTGTCATGTAGTTAATTATTTGCTTAAAAAATGTAATTGTTTTCTTGTTCTTTCTTGTAGATCCATCTCCTGAAATTTAACTTTTCAAGATGAAGTTTTTATTGGCGATTGCCTTTTTTATTTTAATTTCCTTGTGGGTTGAAGAAGCCTATTCTAAAGAGAAGTCTTCAAAGAAGGGGAAGGGGAAAAAGAAGCAGTATCTATGCCCATCGTATGTTCTGCATGTCTTATATTCTTATATGGAGAAATGTTATTGCATTTTTTTAATCAAAGTAAGGTGATTTATTGAAACATGTATCAACAGAACTTTTCATATCAGAATATATACCCATTTGTTTCATAGGTAGAAAATGATAGGCTGAAGAGAGGTTTAGAACCTGAACGCTAATTCCCAGTGTTAAAGGTAAAGTTTTACAAAGTTTTGTTTATGCCCTGGGCTTATACATTTTTATATATCTTTTATAAAAGTGGAAAAAGTTACTATTCTTTCTTACCCTAAATGTGCACCATTAACTGGATACTGAGATTCCATGTTTTGACCAAATACAAGTTCAAAAGTCGATTTAAAAAATACTCCTGAAATGAATATTCATTTAAAAACTCAGCTAAACTCTGATTTTAAAGTCTAGTTAGTTTATATTGACGCACGGCACAAGAAAATTCACTTGGTGGATCACTTTTTCTATTTCAATATATATATATCTATATATATATATATTTGGTAAAGGACTTTTATATTAGGAACTTAGGCTAGTTCTCAAACAATTGGTCATTAAATTTGAAGTTACATGTAAAACCAAAACCTAAATCCTAATCACCTACTTCCTTCTACAAAAAACCCCAGACTTTTGTGTTTTGTACTCTTTTTAAAAAATAGGAAAACATTATTACTGAATAATAGCAAATAATATCCAATAGAGCAGTTGAACAGTATATACATAAATAACTTTGACAAAATATAATGTACTTTTAGGTAATTAATACATACAGTGATCTGGAAGAAAAATTAAATTTGCTGTTACAGGTCATTTTTAAATTAAGAATTTTTAAATGCCATGTTGATCACAGGTAATATTATTCCACATCATCATTATTTGAATGTGGATTATTATAGTTTTATAGATGTTCTGTTAGAGATATTAAGATACATCTTGGGAAGTATATTTCATAAAGAAGGGATATTAGGTTTGGTATTTTGGAATGGATATATGTATGGATATGTGAGACTAAAAGTCTGGAGACAGTATTAATCTACATAAAGTCTAGCATTAAATGAGGCTCCCTATTAAGAAATACCTCCTGGTTTTCAGCTTTAATAGTCCTGTTTATTCCAGTGCTACACAATCTGATGTCTGGACCAGATTTCTGGGTATGTGATGAAACAGCTCTGAGTTATATTCATGTGTCCCTCCATAGACATCTGCCCAGTTGGGTATGAAGTGCCTAAAGGGGGAAGGTTCCGGAGTGACCATCATCTGCAACTATTACTACTTTTCACTGCTGGAGTTTTTGTGCCACACCAGATTAGCATTTTAGGGAACCGGAGACTGTCAGGCTTTACTCTTCCCAAATGAAAGGACACATTCTCATGTTTTAGGTGTTCCTTACGTTAACCTTTTATCTGATAAATGTTGACGTATTGACACAAATTGTTGTATATGTTTTGTACTCATGGTGATTCTATGAGTGGTGTCAAGCCATCTTTGGTGAGGCAGATTTCTCTATTAGAGGAAGCTGATAGGGCTCTTGTCTTCTTCCCCCCACTAAATATTATGAATCAAAGAGTTCCGAAGATAGTATCAGCAAGACTTATAACTGCCATATGTTGTACAAGAGGCTTTTTTAGAGGATGTTCTATCTCTTTTCGGAACTGCACTATTAAAATTGCATTATATATAAAGCAATGGTATGTACTTATGGTGTCTATAGTTATTTAAGACAGATTTTTAAAGTTAAATCTCGTAGATAAAGAGTGAAACAATAAAGATTCTCTTTCGATGAATATGGAAATCATCAAGTGGAAAACTCAACATATACCTACCTGGTAAGCCTTATCACAGTATTTTAGATATGCTGAGTGATTAATTGAAATTTTATCTTTGAAATGTTTTACTATCATATAAAATTCTATTTTATTTATTTTTTTTAATTATGAGACTAGATAAACCTTTACTAATAGTTACCATTGGTGATACTGTCAAAAATCGGACTTAATAAAAAGTAGATGTACCTTGGAGAATTAGATTCGTATTTTGGAGGGTTTGAACATTTTATTAAGAATTTTGATTTTAGTATCACAGAAGACTAGAGTTTTCTCTAGCTAGGATTGGAATGATTATATTATATTAAATTTCTTCAAACATCTAGATTAAAATCTCAGCTCTAATTATGTGCTATGAAAGAACATGCAAAGTATTTGTATCTCAGAGGATGACACAGTTTGCCCATTTTGTGTAGTTTAAGTATAAAACATCCTAAGAGAAAAATTTAAGGTTACAAAACTCAGAAATTAGGTACAGACTATCACAATACTCCTCAATATGGTGAAATCCTTGCCCAGTGACAATCTGATTTATTTTTAAAAAGTTTTAAGTAGTTGATCAAACAATGGTGTTATGTAGACATATGCATTCATGTGTTGTATAAGTGTAGCAGACATGAGTGAAAATGTCCCATTTTTCTGGTATAACAATATTTTCCCCCAAAGACTGTACATAAAGGAAAAAAAATGTTTTAAAATATAGAAGAAATAGAGGACTTGGGGTCCTTAATATTCTAGGGTATAATTTTGATGTTGACTTGAATCACATCATAAACTTTTCCTGGTCTTTATTATATTTAAAAAAAATTGTTTTGAGATGCTATAAAATCATAAATATATACTATTATTCTTTGTTCTTTGATGTGTAAATGAAATAGCAGTATAACACTGATAAACTACCTGATACATTTGCTTTCTAATTTTTATTAAAAATTTTAATATATATTAATAAATAAGAAATAAACTTTAAATTAGAAAAAAAATATTAGATTAAGTACTTGAGCACAGCTTTCTAATTTACAGATTGAATTGACATTGACCCTAATCTATTGGTCTTTCCTCTGATTTTCTATACCTTCTGTCCGAGTGATTTTTGTCCAAATCAGTGGCTGTAACTACCACGTAGTCACTGTTAACTCCTAAGTCTCTATGTCCAGCCATAGTATACATCCAGCATTTCTACCTGGCCATCCCATCTTGACCTCAAAGTCAATTTAAAATGGGAAAATCTGAGTTCAAAAATCCTCCCCACCACTCCCAATACAGTGTTTCATTTCACAGCAAATTGTAGCATCACCACCTTTCCCATCCAAACAGAAATCCTGGAGATCATCTTAGACTTCCTCTTTCTACCTTACTGTCTCAAATTCAGCAGTCACCAAGACTTCTCACTCCAGAGTCTTTACCATCTCTGGAACATGTTCTTCATTTTCATTCCACTGTGGATACTTCTGTATCACTCTTCCCTGCCCCTTATTCATGAACTCTCTGTCTCCCTGCTTCTGGTCCTCCATCAATTCATATTCTGCACTGAACTGAGAGTGAACTTTCTAAATCTTCAGTATAGTCAAGTCATTATAATGCTTAGAGTCCCTTATGAGATTCCATAGATTTCTGAATAAGGTCCTGATTTCTTGGCTGAACCCAACGCTTTTGTTGAACTGGCCTCTGACACCTCCAGCATTATCTTTCCATCCCAGCCCCTGCTCCAGCCCAACTCACATTCACATGAGTCAAGTCTCATATACACTTGCTCTTTCACACCTCTGAAAGTGTTCTTCCCTTTACCTAAAATGCCAGTGTTCTCCTTCTGTCTTTAACTCCTGCCTCAGTGGTCTTGTTCAAATCTATGGCTATAAATACCATTTCTTCACTGTTGACTCCAAAATCTCCATGTCTGGCCCAGACCTTTCAGAAGAGCATCACAGCCACACATACAACATTTTAATTTAACTGTCCCTGAATGACCTCAAACTCTAATATCTCCTTTGGCAAACTTTTCCTACTCCTGATAATCTGATTTAGATAAAACACTCTGTGCCTTTATAGTACCCTAACTGCCTATTGTGTTTATAATACTATATGGCAATCATCAGTTCTTAATTGTCTGCTTTCCTCATTAGATTGTAAGCTCCTTGAGAGCAGTATCTTATTGATTTAATCACTAGAGATCAACATAGGGCTTGGCACATGCACATGCGCTCTTTCTCTACATATATACACATATACAGATATGTATATATATATATGTACAGAAATACATATATACACATATACAGATATACATATATACACATATACAGATATATATATATACAGAAATACGCATATACACATAAATACACATGTATACTTATACACACACACACAATATGAAAATTTGTTTAAAGAGTGAATAAAAGCCTGAAGATCTTCACCTCTTATAAGTCATATCTGGATCGGTTAAGGTACTTGAAAATAACTAATATGATCCCTATGGACTCTATTTGGAAATGTGGTCTCAATATTAAAACTAGATGAGTTAACAACTGTATAATTAGTAGAATGTCTTCAACCCGGATGATGTTTCTTGGTGAAATTTTGGCCTTATTATCTTCAACATTTTATCAATGACCGAGACCCTACATATGGAAACACTCATCTAAACTGAAGATAATATTTATACTCATGTATTCAGAAATTTCTGAATCATAGAGTATAAGTATATTGAACTTTAGAAGGCAAGGGCAGTTTTCCAATTCTATTTCCATCACCTATGCGTGAGTTCCAGTTGCTTTTACATCCTTATCAAAACTTCATATTATCAGTAGTCATTTTAATTTTAGCTATCTGGTATGGGTATAAAATATCACATTGTGATTTTCATTTTAATTTTCCTGATGATTAATGCTGCTGAACACCTTTATATACACATATTGAACTTTTAGTTATCCACTTTTGTAGGTGCCTTTTCAAATTTCCTCACTTTAAAAAAAACTTGTTCTTTTTTTTCTTATTGATATGTAGACGTTCCTTACATATTCTATATAGAATTCTTTGTCAGATATATGTACTACGAATCTCTTCACCAATCTCTTGTCATGCATTTTTTACTTTCTTAAGTGTCTTCTGATGAACTAAAGTATTTACTTTTAATGAAGGTGAGTTATTAATCTTTTTAAATGCGTTTGTGTTTTATTTAAGAAATCTTTCTCTACTCCAAAGTCATGAAGATAGTTTATTATTTTTTTTTAGAATCTTTATTGTTTTATGTTTCACACTGAGTTCTGTAATCCACTTCAATTTGTTTTTAGTGTATGATGTGGGATAAGGTCAAGACTTAAAATAGTCACTTAATACAGCACATTTATTGAAAAAGCCATACTTTCTAAACTGCAGATATACCACTGAGTCTCTTACTGCTCACCTGCCAGTCATATGCTTTCTTATTACTGTAGTGGAATCCTTACACGTCCTCTAGCTTTGTTCTTCTTCAGTATTACCTTGGCTATTCTAGGTCCTTTGTCTCTCTATATGAATTTTAGAATCAGCTTCTCTATTTTCATACATATAGACACAAAATGCTGGGATTTTCATTGATGTAGTATTGTTAATCTAAAAATAAAAAGCCAAAACGAGAGGCACCACCGTTTATTTGAGATCACAGAATTGTAATTTGAGGGCACAGATTTAAGCAGAAACCAAAATTGCATTCTGATTACAGAATGAAGACAAAGGCTTTTTATGTGAAAAGGAAGGGAAATGGTTACATGAATAGAGGAAAGGAATTTCTGTTAATGTTAACAAACTGAGTTATTCTTTAGCTGCCCCATAATTAACAGTTCTTTCAGGCGGGATGTCTGCTTTCCTGTTAGTTTTACAGATGACTGTTTGAAAGACAGTGTTGCTTTTGCCCAGTCCAGAGGTTGTTTTGCCCAGTTCAGACATTCCAAGTGTTCAAGGAGCAAGACTTGTAAGCAGTTTCTCCGGAATGGCTGCTCTGGCTCTATTTTAAAATGGCTCCACTTATGTCAGCTTTTTCTAGTACAGCTTCAATTTTGTTTCTAATTTGTATTCAAAGATTAAATAAAAAAGTAAACAAGAAAACAAATCACACATGGGGAAAAAGGAAAAGCAAGCAAACTAATTAAATTAGAAATTAAGATATTTACCATGACATTGGAATAACCATTACCTTTTCATAAATGTGACTAGACCTGGGATAATGGTTATTGGGAACCATATCAAAACAAATCATAGCACTGAATAGTATTCTTTAAGGAATGGGAAATGGGTACTTTTTGATGCCTATTTTGTAGCCAACACTCATGAATCAGGGGTTGAGTTTCATGGAGCAGGTGTTATTGTATGTTTTGTTTGCTAGTATTTTCCCAGGGCCTAGGAAATGCCTGGCTGTGGTAGGCACACACTAAATATTAGTTGAATGACTCACTAAATATTTGTTGAATGACTTACTAAGTATTTGTGGAATACTACAAGTGTAGTATATTCACAATGCATACTTCTATCTAAGTATGAGTTTTGTGAGGGAGAAGTAGTTTCAACTCTTAAAAATTTACATTCGAGGAACATTCCCCCCCTCAAAAAAATGTTAACAAAATATGGGTGACTGATGACATTACTCATGTCATTAATCATTTGTAACAATACTGGATATGGTATCATAATACCTTTAAAAATAAATTTCTAAATCAGTCACATTAATGTATTATTGATTACCTTTAAGGTTCTGAACTGTTTTAAAATATAGTGCAGTATATTTCTTTTTTTTATCTTCTAGATGCTCATGTAAGTATTCTTACATTATGGCAGATAAAGAAAATTGTTCTGGATTGTTGGCTCAAAGCTCTCAAAGAGGACATTAAATCCTTCTGACTCAGTTTTCCGCTACCAGGAATACGATCCTGCCCATATTGCCTCTCCTATTCCCTTCCCTCCTTATAGCGAAAGAGTCCTCCCATCTAAGGATTATTTTTTCACCCATCATTTAGAACTCACTGACTCCTATTGGGGGTGGGGAGGGGATCTGAAATTGGGATTAACTTTTTCAGATTTTCCCAATCAACTTGAGTTTTGCATTACAGACTAATGCAAAGGAAAATGCAACGTGTCTCTGAAACTCACATCTATCTCGAGTCACTCTTTCTCTTTTTCTAGAGGCCATATACTCAGACTTTTATTTTTCTTGGGGAGAGAGTGGAGAAAGTAGATTTATTAATTTTCAAAATTGAAGTATTTAGGAGCTGTATCCAATGACATTTCGTCCCACTGGCATTTACTTTTTATCTCTCCATGTACCAGATTCTCCTTAGAAGAAAGCCAAGAAATTAAATTTTGTTTCCAAACAATAGCTATGCAAATAGTTCGAGGAATCAGCCATTTGATTCAGCCAAAAAAATAAAAAGCAAACTAATTCAACTGTTTTTCATTTTAGGGGGTTGTCACTAGAAGTTGTTTTAAAATTATTGCTGTGCGGACACTTAACATGAGATCTACCCTTTTAACAGATTTTTTTAGTGTGCAATACAGTACTGTTACTCGTAGACACAATGTTGTATAGCTGATCTCTAGAACTTACTCATCTTCTATAACTGAAAATTTACCTGTTGATTAACAACTCCCCATTTCCCCCTCACTCTAGCCAATCACCATCGTGTTCTTTGCTTCTATGAGTTTGACTATTGTAGATGCCTCATATAAGTAGGATCATGCAGTATTTGTGCAACTGTGACTGACTTATTATACTTAGCATAATGCCCTCAAGGTTCATCCATGTTGTTGCATATAGCAAGATTTCCTTTTTTAAGGGTGAATACTATTTCATTGTATGTATATACCATATATTTTTTTTTAAAAATCTATTCACCTGTCAATGGACATTTAGGTTGTTTCCACATGTGGCTATTGTGAATACAATGACCATAGGTGTGCAGATACAGGGCGGAACCGGGGTTTATGGCCCAAATGCCGTGCATTGAAGGGGCAAGCTTGGAGCTATGGTGAGCTTCACTTGTCCCAACTACTGCTTGGTTCTCTGTTGTCCCCAGGGGACTGGCATATACTGGTCCCTGCCATTGCTCCAAAACAAGTGAGATAGAAGCTGGTCCTTAGGGTAGCATCTAGAAAAGCTGGAGAGTTAGATGTGAGGTCAATTCTCTTTCCCTCCTCAGGGAGAAGCTGGGAGCTGAGGGTTCCCTCTAGGTGGAAGCCTGCTGTGCTGTCTGGTAGTGGGGATTATGGAGAGAGGGTGTCTCTACTTTCCTTATTGGTTTCATTGCAGCTAGTTGGGTATAGAAGCCTCTCAAGTAGTTTCTGGACTTCTGACAAAGGGAATTGATCTGTGCATTGCTGTTGAGTCAGTTTGTCCATGGGGGAAACGAAGGTCCAGAGCTTCCTATTTCATTTCCTAGTCACTCCTAGTCAAACTTTTCAATAGATGGACTCCCTCATTCCAATTCCTTTCCTCCTACTCACTATTTGATCTACTCCAGTCTGGCTTCTGTCTCTTTCTCATCTGAAGAACCCCCTCATCCTTTTGCTATATCCCATAGAGAGTTTTCAGTCCTTATCTGAACCTCTCTCCCTGACCTTTGGTCTTGTTAATCAACTCTTCCATAAAATATTATTTTTCCTTGAGTTCTGTTGACACCACACACTTCTGGATTTCCTCCTCCCTCTTGAGCAGTTTATTCTTTGCCTTAATTGTTGGCTTAGTTTCCTCCATCTGCTCATAAAATCTTGGAGTGCCTCATGTTTCAATTCTATGTCCTCACTCACTGTAAACTCTCTTTTCTTATAAGTGACTCATCTGACCGCTAGAATCATCTGAAGAGCTTTTCAAATCCTGATGCTGGACCTCACCCAAGCTAATTAAATCTGGAGGTGGGGGTGGGGCTAGGCATCAGTAGTTTGCAGAGTTTCTTACATGAATTCAATGCATGGCCAAAGCTGAGAATCAATAGATAAATTCATCTGAACCCACAGTTTTAAATACCACTTTACTATGAGAATAATCAAAAATAATGTTTGATTCTTAAATGCATAACCAGCGTATGGCACCATGCATGGCATATAATAAATGCTCAAGAACTTGGTTAAATGAATTCAAGAATGACTAAAACAAAAGAGAAATGTAGCATATTGATAGTTGCATGATGGTTAAGCTTTTGTTCTTTAAGGAATCTTATTATTTAGTTGATCTTACAGCCTGAAAAAGACTGAGACGACAGTTTACATGCAGAGAGCAATCGCTTTTGGAACAACACCTCTTGTGGGTGAGGAAAGCAAGTTCAAACACAGGAAAAATGCAGCTGCACCTTACGCATCAGTTGATGCCACTGGGAGCCTGAAGCTGGGATGGCCTTTCAGAGTTGTTTCCAATAGTAAAAGGAGACTTAGATCCCTTTGTATCCCCATATCAAAGTCTTTGGATGTGAGTTGCCTCCGGGGCAAGACGCCTTCCCTCAACTGAAGACTGTTCCAGAAGGGACTCAGCTCAGAACCCTATGCAGCTAACATTCCTGGCAGCAGCCTCAGTTCTCAAGGGGCCAACTGGGAAATGCAGCACCATAGTATCTACTACAGGTAGAGCTGGGTTATCGCCTGAATGGGATTTTAGAAATCACCCCATTTAAACCTTTGATTAAAAGGTGAGGAGACTGCCCCATATCATACGAGAATCTTTTAGCCTGTCTGGGACTAGAACACCAGTCTCTTGATTCTCAGATAAGTGTTTCTTCAATTATACCCACACTTAACTCAGCTTTATTATGTGTGTGAGTATGGGTTTATCTTATTGCCATTTCTATTAAGCCAGAGGAGAAACATTTTATATTTATGCCAGCCATGCACGGAATATTGAGGAAAGATAAGTACTGTTCCAGCTGTAGTTAGTATCAGATTTAGGAGCGTTACTGTAGATTTTTATTGGCTAGGCCAGGATGTAATACTATTTTTGCATAGTATGGAAAGTAACTGCATGATAAACTTTTTGTTTGGGTTGAGACTTCAGTTAAATTCCCTGTGTCATGAGGTTTGTATCAAATTAACAAACTAATGAGAAGTAGTAAGAATGTATAGTGCTTTGCACTGTTTGAGAAACATACCATATAAATAGAGGATACTTATAGTATTCATAGGACTAGTGATCTCACATGTGATACGAAGTTAAAAAAGACCATAGGCTTTGATGAGATTCAAAAATCGCTAGTATCTGAAATCCAGCATCTCTCCAAATAGATGTTTCTACTTTGTGAAAAACATTTTTCTTTGAGCCACGGATGATGTAATTGAATAATTGAAGTTAAACAAGATTTGAAAATGTTTCTACAGGATCCAAAAGTCCCTTAAGCCCAACAAGGGGGAATAAATAAAATGAATTTTGTAGAATACTGTTCTTAATTATGATTCTTGGCCTATAATAACATGACAGACTTTGCCACACACATAGACATGTACCCATAAACACATTTTTTTCAAATAAATATAAACTAATTAAATTCAACTAATGTAAAAGGTATCACTTATTGCCTGTATTCACAAACCTTCTGTTCACAGTTTAATCTGTGAAAACAGAATGGGAAATAAATACAGAAGCTGTCAAGAGAGGTAATAGTAAATTATAATATAGTTAAGAAAATACAAAACAAAAATATTATATAATAACCTCTCAATTATCTGGATTCATAAATAACTACTGACTTAGTTTGTTACCCGAATACATAAAAGTGTATATTTTTGTATGCATATTTATCTATCTGATTATCTAGAATTGTATTTTCACTGCCCTAAAAATCTGTGCTCTGCCTATTTCCCCTTTTCCGTCAACCCCTGGCAACTACTGATGTTTTTACTGTCTCTATAGCTTAGCTTTTTCCAGATTGTCATATACTTGGGATCAAACATTTAGCCATGTCTTTTCATGGCTTGATAGCTCATTCCTTTTTCACACTGAATAATATTCCATTGTCTGAATGTACCAGAGTTTATCCATTCATCTACTGAAGGACATCTTGGTTACTTCCAGGTTTTGGCAATTATGAATAAAGCTGTTTGCAGGGTTTTTTTGTGTGAACATTGTTTTCATCTCTTTTGGGGTATTACCAAGATTGCTGGATCAAATAGGAAGAGTATGTTTAGTTTTTATTTTAAAAAAAGACCAAAGGTCTTTCAAAGCAGTTGTACCATTTTGCATTCTCACTAACAATAAATGAGAGTTCCTGTTGCTCCACATCCTCATTTGTATTTGGTGTTGTCGGTGTTCTAGATTTTCGTCATTCTACTAGGTGTTTAGTGATATTTCGTTGTTTTAATTTGCACTGATGATCTATAACTTAGAGCGTCTTTTCATATGCTTATTTGCCATCTCTATATCTTCTTTGGTGAGAGATCTGTTAAGGTCTTTGGCCCTCTGCTCCTTTTTTTTCTTAAATACACTTTTTATTTTAGAACAATTTTAGATTTATAGAAAAATTGCTCAAATACTACAGAGTTCACAAATACCTTGCATTTAGTTTCTCCTATTACTAACATCTTACTTTAGCATGGTGTGGTTTTTACAATTAAAGAATGAGTACTGGATACACTGTTATTAAAACACTGTTATTAACTAAAGTCCATACTTTATTCAGATTTCTTTAGTTTTTACCTAATGTCCTTTTGCTCTTCCAGAATCCCGTTCTGGATATTACGTTACATCCAGTCATTATGCCTTCTTGGGCTCCTCTTGGCTTTGACAGTTTCTCAGACTTTCCTTGTTTTTTTTTTTTTTTTTTTTATGATCATGATAGTTTTGAGGTGTACTACACAGGTATTTTGCAAAATGTCACTCTATTGGGATTTATCTGATGTTTTTCTCATGATTAGACTGGGGTTATGTGTTTTTAAGAGCCGTATATATATATATATGGACTCATAGATTTTATTTTATAGTTCAGAATATAACCCAATACTATATTTTATTGCTCAAATCATTCATATTTGGCCATTGGGAGCTCATTCAGTTGGCTTTTGTGTCTCTTTGCCATAGGCTCATCATTTTTTTTTTCTGAGCTTGCTTTCACTACTAGATACCTGATTTTTTTTCAGTCTTCTTTTTCCACTCACTTTAGATGAGAAGACCAGCATTTGTTTACATGAAGCTCAGCATTACAAACTTTGTATATTTTTCAGGGAAGAACATAGTTTTAATCAGATTCTCAGCAGAGTCCGTAACCTAAAAAAGAGGCAAAGAATCACTGCCCTAGAGTAAAGAGGGGAAATAATACAACCCACACATTTTACATACTTTACTCTTTTCTTGCTGTTTTCTGCTCGCTTCAGTTCATGTCCAGCTGAAAGCTTTGCAGCTCTCACACCCAGATTACTAATGCTGACACATGCCTTATCACATTCAGGTCTGAGAAGACCTTTAATCATTGTTGTAGCATTTATAACTATGGAAAACAAAACAATCCCTTCGGACTCAAATTCCTGTTTTGAGGGAGGAGATTAAGACAATATACTCATGCACCCCAGTTTTGAAATGGAACTTAGCAATGTGGTCATTAAAGGGTCATGTAAAATATGAACATTCTACAGTTAATGGAAAACTAAGCTTCCCCTTTTGGAGAGAAATTTCTGGATTTTCCTTTAGTGCTGGAAAACATGACATCATACAGCTATACAGCCCGATACATTCCTTGCATAACTTTACATATCAGTAATGACATCAGTTCAAGTTTAGGCAAGTGAACAAAAGAGGATTGGTTGTAAAAAGGCTTTTGATATAAAACATTATTTTCTCTAGTTATTTGATCACATTGCCTGAGTAGAGTAAGTTATTTTCTTAAATTAATATCATATTTCCATGAAATAAATCCTGTTTTGTAATAATATCGTAATTGTTGATAGATTTCTTGAAATAAAATGGCATAGTCGGATGGATAAAACACTGGACTGAGATTCAGAATATGAAGACTCTCAGAACGAAACTAGCATTAAGTGTGTGACCTAGTTAAAATCTTTTAACTCTTCTTGTTCCTGCTTATTTTGCATAAATACTCCTTATTTTGCATAAATACTACTAGTTTCTTTCCAAATTATAAGGTTATATATAGTAAAATGCGGATATAGGAAAATGTGCTACCTGCAAATTGTTTTAGCTTTTTGAAAGAAAGAGGCATAGGCATCTCGCTCTTAAGATGTTTTTCAATGTATAGAGACGATTTTAATGTAATTTTAATATTGACTAAGTGAAAAATATGATTTCCCTATTTTTTAAGGTAGGAAAAATCCCTAAATTCATGCAGGTGAGTATAAATTACATGAAATTTTACTTAAATTTTAAAATGTCTCTGAAATCCTAATACAGAGAAGGGTGAACTGTTTATATTAAGTTACCTGCATCAGAAACATGAAAATAAGAATAAGAATAAAAGATAGGGAGCTATAGCATATATATTTTTTTTAATTTCAAGAGATTTGTCAACCAACTTTTTTTGTTGTTGTTAACAACTAAGATGGGGGGGGCGGTGAAGAAAAATATAAGCATTTGGAGATAGCTAGAGGGAACTGTTACACTGATAAATTCTAAAAAGGCCAAATTTGGATTTTCTAGGACTAACGATTTTTAAAAATTAGTAAGCCTAGCAGAACTTAAGGTGCGATATACATTATTGTCCTAAAGCAATGTAAAACAATATATGGGTGGATGGTAATAAGACAGTAGATAATATTTCACTTCCATTATGGCAGGCTTATTGTGAAACATTAAGTAGGAATAGGGATTACCAGGTTTCCTTCTACCACTTTAGATACACCTCGTAACCTTGCTGTGTCTTCATTTCCACATATACCGTGTGCTCTATTGCTCCATTTACTCACCTACTACCCACTCTTCTACCAGTCTGGCTTTTCTTTCACATGACGGAAAAATAGCTCTCTGTATGGCTAATATCTCTTCTGTAATCATGAAATGAAAGAATGTCAAGTACAGGATGGTTGGTTCTCCAATATCTATTTCATACTAGATTATTATCTGAGCCAATCATGATTGTTTCTTCCTCCTGGCCAATGATTCGTTCAGCAATGTCCAATGCTGGGAAGCTTCTGAGGGGAAAAAAATGTCCTTTCAACTAAGAGGACACCTCAAGAAGAAATGCTCTTCATCTGGAATTGATGCATGGAACTGTCACCGCTTGAGGCTGGTCTACTTAGAAGAGCTGGCAGATAGAAAGTGCTTGATGCTTGAACCAATGTGTATATAGTACTACACAAGCAGTATCGGGAATTACCAAATAGAGAAGCCATGATTTTCTCAAGAATCATACTGTCTGCATCCAGTCTAGTTGATAATATACAAGTAGATAGGAAAAGAAGCTACAAAATCATTACCAATAGGTATTCATTAGAGCAGGGTGTATTTATTGAGGCAAGATTTTAGAAAGCCAATCTTAAGGAGAGGTTAGTTTTAAATTAGTACAATAAGGAGTGGAAGTTACAATATTTCAGGAAGGGGGGTTTATTCTGAGCTCGTAAATGGAGGAAAGACAAAATTTGGTAGTGAGTTAGAAGAGCTAGAAAATGAGTTTGATGCGGCTTATAGTTTATAGCTGGGTCTATTAAACTGCAAACAGGCAGATTAACAGGAGAGAAGGCATGCAAATTCACTGAGTTTTAATATGTGCGCGGGGCACCACAGCAAAAAAAAAAAAAGTGAATACACAAAAAAGTAGAGAAATTTAGGAGTTTTCTATATCATCTAATAGGAGGAGGGGAGGAGGGACATAGGCCACTTAATTTGGAATAAATGATTTTAGGAAAGATGAATGGGCCCTTAGAAAAACCGATGAGAAATATGATAGTTTATGACAAAGTCTGTCTGGGTGTGGTGTCCACTTGTAGTCTCCTCTCGTGTGATTAAAGTCAGACTTTCTGAGCTGATGAAACTCATGGGGAGGGAACCTATGACAACTGAGTTTCTTTTGGAAGCTCTGTTTTTAAACAAAAAATGAGAGTTCAGAGAAAGCCTCTCCCTGCATTAGCTGTTTTTCAGCTGCCTTTTAGCTCAAAATAATTCTTATACCAAAGAAGCATATTATAGGGTGGCATATTCTGTCACCCTTCACAGCTATAAGGAAAATATCAGGCTGGAAAGTTCTCTGCTACAAAAACATGTTGTCTTTATGTTATCTGGTCATTTCACTGCTTAGAAGGAATGTATTTGTGAAGGATTTTATATCAGAAGGCACAATAATAACGGTCCTTAATAAAATCAATACATGTGTATTTTGTAGTTAATCAATTCTATTTTCATCCCTTGAATGAGAAACCTTGTAGATGATTTTTCATTCTAATTTTCATTCTAATATCCAACCTTCCCACATACCCTCATTCTCTTTAGAGTTTTCTGTCATTGATAGGGATGACAATTGGCTCTAAGGAGATTACAATTTCACCTACAATGAAATGGAAAATCTTATTACCAGTCCCCAACTCCCTGCAGCTGTGATATTGGAGCTAATAAGCCCATGAGAAGCAATTTTAAAAATCTATGTCATCTCCTGCAACTTTGGGAGATTTAACTGATTGATTTTCATTTTTTTTCTTTAATATTTTGTACTCTGATAAGGCTATATCAATTCATAGTATTTTTAAATTTTTCCTAAATTTCTTAATATCAGTTATATCTCATCTATAGTGGTTGTACCTTATCAGGAGATTGTATGATAGTTAACTCAGAACAGAATTGCTGGATAGGTAAGAGCTAGAATTTCAAAACAAAGCTATGCCCAATACATCTAAATTTACTTCATATAAATTAATATCATTTATGAAATTGACACTTTTATCATATAAATACAGGATAGAATGTGCTATATGCTCCAAGTATAATTTTACTTTTCCTTGTGATTTTCATGGATTATTATTATTTTTTGTATTGCAAAATGATTATATGATAAGACTTCATGGGTGGTAAAACAAACCCAAACAAACAATAAGCAACTATACATTTTCCATTTGGCTTCCAAGTGTGGTTATTTTTTAAGTGTTCTCAAGCAACTACCAATTTAATCAAGATCCATTGTTCAAAGTTAATTGAAATAGAAAAATAGGGCAGTTTTTCCCCTTTGTGATAGTTTACAGCCTTTCATATATACATATGAAAGAATTGTATTTTATAGCTCTGTAGAGTATTTTTCTTAACTGACCTGATAATAGAAAAACATCTTTTACCAATTTCCATTGTCAACCTCAAGAATAAAAATAGCCAGTTATTTTATTGCGGATGAGTTTATTCGGGAATAAGCAGAGAATTGCAATTTGGGACAAGCAAGAGATGGTAAACCATAGGCAAGGTGGAAGAGTCAAAGGAAAGGATAGCTTTTCTGAGGTTTCAGGAGGAAATTGGGGAGGGTTGTTCATTGGAGAAGGAAATGATTTCGAGGGTGTGGTGGATTTTCATCAGCTGCAAGGGATGGGTAGTGCTGTTGCTGGGGCAGGGAGGGATCCTTCTTCCTTTTTTTAAAAGCAGGAGATAAAATTCTTATGTGACAAAAGTTCTCACTTGTTGAAATAATTATCTTCCTTTTTCCTGCTTGTTTTCTGGCTGCGATGAGTAGTACTTTCATGAGAGCTCCCCCTACAGGGCTCCATTTTAAATGAGAGTTCCTTAGTAGTATGTTCATTTTTACCTCCCCCCATCCCCAAACATGTTTAATTCAGTAACATTCATTGTGTATTTCTTGGGCAACATCATTTTATAAATGTCAGCATGACTGTTTTTGAAGTCTTAGACTATCTCTCTAGCCATATCATCTTATAATATTCATATATTCATTTGCTTAGTCAGAAGGTTAATATACATTATTCAAAACTATTTTTTTTTTAGCTGTTTTCTCATTGTCTGCACTCCTTTTGTGCTTGTCTAGATTTTGATTGCAGCTTACTTCAGGACAAGTAAGATGTCTGCTTAATTTTATTTTTAAAAAAGTAACTTGGAGTATTTAGGACAGTGTTTCATGCATTTGGTAAAATGAACTGCTAAAATATTTTTTGTTTTTTATTTTTTATGACAAATATATTTTGGACTTTGACAATTGGACGTTGACAATGCATACTACTTTTCATTTACTTCTATTTAGAAATGTCGTGCTATAATTGTAGATGTGTCTCAAAAAGCAGTCTTTTCTCCAGTAAAAATTACCCATTCTTGTTGCTTGCTATTTCTAAATACTTATCAAGGTTCTATTTTGTTCTTTTCTCTTATAGCCAGCAATCAGCAGAGGACCTTGCCCGAGTGCCTGCCAACTCCACTAGCAATATCTTGAATAGGCTATTGGTCAGTTATGATCCCAGGATAAGACCAAATTTCAAAGGTTTGTTTTTTTTTCCCCCAAATATCTTCATTCTTTGCAGTTTAAAATTAATTTTGTTTTCTGAAATCATTTATTTTTAATATTTAAAGTAGTCAGATTTTACATTGACATGTAACTGTTCTGTAATATACTTAGATTCAGAGCAATTTAATGCCAAAAATGCTCAAACATGAGCAAAATATTAATTCGAATAGTTTTATATGGTTCCCAGCTTTTTTTTCTTTAAGGGTATGTTGTGAATTAATAGCTAACTTCTGTAATGGGTTTTGTGAGCACTTAGTATTCTTAACACTAGTGATTTAAAATTTAGGTTCTGCATAGAGAGCTGGCTTTATTCACTGATACCAAGGTTATAGTTTGTAGGAGAGTGGCCATATACTCAGGGACAAACTACAGTTCTGATATGTATTTAGATTCTTTTTTTACTTTTTAAAAGCCTTTTACATTGATTAAAAATTTCCTCTACTCTTCAGCTGAAAAAAAGATAGCTATATAGTTTTTAAAAACATTTTGTGAATAAAAGTGACGTTTTCTACAACATCGATTGTTTTTACTCCAATAAAATACTATAGTTTATCGCACTTTTAAAGAACAAAATTCATACTTGCAGTAAGAGTCATGAGATTGTATAGTTGTGAAAACTTTCCTTTTCTTTTTTTTTTTTCCTTTTTCTTTCTTTCTTTTTTGGTCCCTGGATGAATTAGGAAAAGCTGCATGAAAAAATCTTCTCTGGAAAACTGTAATCCTAAAGACAGGTATTAATGTAGATCAGATTAACATTATAAAGCTTTATTTCTTTTTCCTTAACAGAAAAAAAATAGTCTGCAGCTGCTTCTAGTCAACTGAAGTTATACAACTATGTTGTAAAAACAGGGGTTTTTGTTCATTACCAGAACCTATTCAGTTACTTTCAACAACAGCCATGGTCTGGATTGTCACATGTCTACCATATATTGATTCACCACCTGTTTTTCATCAGTCAGGGTTATGTGGCTGAAAGGCTAAATTCACATTTTCCCTTTGTTAGCCCAACCAGCAGCCCACAATGAGTAAAAAAAAAGAAAGAAAAGAGAAGAACTTTGCAACATTATACCCTAGTTCTCACTCCATGAACTTTCAAATTATTTTCCAAAAGGTCAGGCAAAAATCTTTATAATGACTCTGTTATATGTCTAACTTTGCATTTTCATGAATTAAAAATAAAAATGTAATAGTTGTAAGTACAATTTATTGAATAATGCTTGACCAATTAAAGTATGAATTTGGGATGATTGTAAAAATGCAAAAAATTAAACCTTATTTTTTAAATAATGTTTTTTAAAGAATAACTTACATTTTCTTTAATTAGAGTCATCAGCCAATTTAAAAATTTTTGAAAGGTAAACCTATTTTTCAGAGTTTTTACAATTTAAGAGATAAATATATCTGAATAAATAACATAAACTACAACTTAACTTGTTTCTGACTTGTGTTATGATCTCTATTTAGAAAAATAAGTTAATAGCGTTGTGAACATGGTATACTGAGACCACTGATTTCTAATATTACATCCCATGTAGACTAGGAAAAAATATGAAATCAAATACATAAACCATTAAATATGAAGATTTTGACCAAGTTTTTTACACCTACTAACTATATACTCGATTTTTTATTTACAGGTATTCCTGTTGATGTAGTAGTCAACATTTTTATCAACAGTTTTGGATCCATTCAAGAGACAACAATGGTAATATTATAATTTAATATTTTAATTATCAAAATTTAGACTAGAGCATAGTGAATATAATACTAAAACTAAAAAGTACCTAGTAACTCTAAGGAAAAATACATATTCTCTCCTAGTATAAAATAACCCAATTCCAAGATTCTGTTAAATCAGTGCCTATGTAATTTTGTAATTCAAATTTAGCCTTAATACTGCATTAAAACTTACAAATTTAGAATTACTATACTCACTCTGAACGATTAATTGGATACCACTTGGGGATAGGATTCATGCAATTAATACTCTAGAGCAAAAAAATTTTCCTAATATGCTTGTATGTATGAGTATTAAAAATATTTAAGCATTCACCATTCTTTTTCCTTCCAGTTTCCAGAGAAGAATCTTTGTTTTCTCTGTGGTGCTAATTTCATCATGTGTGGAGCAGAGAATTATAAAAAGAAAAACTGATTTTCATAAAATATGGCCATGGATTTCCCCTAAAAGATTATGTAACCAGGGGAAAGAGCAAGGAAAGGCAAAGGAGGGGTGGGAAGACAGTGACAGGCTGGCTCCTGTCTTGAAGGAACAGAAAAGAAAGGTTTCAGGGAGTAGATGCTATCCTTGATGAGTTTGACTTTAGGGTCAAAGTATGATTAGATTTCCTGAGTGATGTGTGATGTAATTACCTTCAGATCAAAAGACATTCAATAAAGTCTACTTGCTTTTTAATGTTTTACAATATAAATGTGTGCCATTTTTTGAAAAACCACATGCTGAAATGATACTTCAGATACATCAGGCGGGAGAAAGAAGGCCCAAGTGTTTTGTTGTTTTTTGTTGTTGTTGTTTTGAGACACTTGTATTTTTCTAAAGTAAGATAAGATTTGGATTCAAAGCCTAGTAATAATGGTTAGAGCGCAGTACAGTTATTCAGGAAATACCTTAGACAAGAGAAAGAATGACTGAAACTATTCCTTTATTCCTAATAGCAGAAGTGTGCTACAAAAACAATTGTATATTGCGTTTAAATCGTGATGCTTATTTTTATCTCTAATTGTGATGAGAATGTTATCTTATTTATTTTTGATAGAAGTATGCATTGACTCTGAATAATTGATTTTCTTACACAATGTATAAGTATTTTTAGAGAATTATTTAAAAGAAGATTTCAGAATCAAGTCCAAAATGCACTTCCAGTGATTTTTTTTAGTTCATTTAAATAACATAGACATACAATGCAGATCACTAGAAGACAGCTTTGAAATATGATATAGATTACTATATGTCACTCGGGAGGCAAGCGTAGCACTCATGAATTGAAAATATAATTAGTCTATCAAAGCACTTCACTTTGCAAGAGTAAGCGATGTCATTTTCTCAAGGTGAAACTGTAAAGGTTGTTGTTTTGGTTTCTACACTCTTCTCTACGCCCTATTTTATCTTTCATGGCACCACTACACCAATCCTAAAACACCACTAGCAAGATGTTATAGTCAGTTGGAAACATCTCCAACTCTGTTTTGCATTTGAAGACAACTAATGCAAGGATTTTTTTTCTCATTTTTGTAAAGGCTACACATGTGTCATAGTTCTGTACAGATTTTTAATGTATCTGTTCTTTAATAAGTATTGAATGCCTTTCAAATATCAGACACCTAAACTTCTCCAGGTCCCATCAGTAGTCACTTGGTTGCATTAAGTTGAAAACACAAGGAAATAGGGATGTTAGAAAAAGGGAGAACTTTTTTATAGATTAGTTCTATAAAAAAGGAGTATAATAAAATATTTTATAATTTCTAATATATCTTCGATTGTTCTCCTGAACAGACTCATCACAGTACTAGCCCGAAGTATTTATTGCTGGGACCAGATTCAACCAATTCTCATATGGAGTCTTTGCCCCTTTTATTTATCCCTGATCTCGACCTCTTGTATTCTAATCAGAGCCTTTTATGGCTATTCTGACTCACTTTATGCCCCCTTTTCAATCCAGGTCGTTCATCTCATCAGTTATTTATTACTAAAATCTGATAGCTTCTTCATAGTAATTATAATACTTTCTATTCTTTCTATTCTCAATGAACTATAAATCTCTTAAAGTCAGGAATAATTTATTCTATTTCTTCATTTTCCATAAAATACAGAAGACCGTAGACACTCAATAAATGGTGAACATAAATAAATTATTATATTAGCTAATATTGATTAAATAAATGAACAAATAAATTTCCTATTTGCTTAGCACAAAGTGAGTTAAAGTAGCCATAAAAGAGTTGGCAGAAAAAAATGTAAACACTAGATTCATGTTGAACATTTATTTGGTTAAATAAGAGACTGAAAAATGTTATTATTGTAATCTTAATTTTTGAAATTTTAGACATCTTTATCCAGCAGAGTCAGATCATTTGTATTTGCTGTTTCTTTTGCTGAAATAATCTGGATAAAAACCAATCTGCCTTTCTCTTTGTGTTGTGCAGCCACAGTCTAAAAGTTCAGAGTCAGAGCCACACTCAACAAATAGACTTAAATATTACACTTTGTCAAAGTATTGGTCTTTGCTTTCTGCAATGTTTATTTCATACATCCTTACAGAACAAGATTTTATATATGTGTCTTTTGAGGCTGCTATATTTTATAGATTTGCTCAATCTTTTCAAAAACAAATGCCCTGATAACTTGTTGCTTAATAGGAAAGTCATAAGCTATTATAGATATGTAGATAACATTAAAATGTCATCTAAGGAAAAGAAAATAGATCTGAGATAAACCTCATTCTTTATTACCTGTTACAAATACTGGTCAGTTGCTTAGGAAGGCAACTAAAAAGGTGTAGATAAGAGTTATATCATGAGAAAATATTTCTTTTCTCTTTTTTCCAATCACCTAGGGTGAGCTTAATTATTTTACCCTCAGACGATTGAGGTATAATTGATAAAAAAGTTGTAAGATATTTAAAGTGTATGTGATGATTTGATATACATCTACATTGTGAATTTCCTCCCATCAAGTTGACAAATCCATCACCTCATATATTTATGATTTTTTTGTGTGAGATCATTTAAATTCTACTCACTTAGCAAATTTCAGTTATACAATACAGTGTTATCAACTATAGTCACCATGATATACATTAGATCCTCAGACCTAATTCATCTTATAACTGAAAATTTGTACCCTTGTACCAACCTCTCCCTATTTCCCATATCCCTAAGTCCCCGACAACCACTTTGCTAATGTTTCTATGAATTTGACTTTTTTTTCTTTTTTTAAGATTCCACATATAAATAGTACCATAACATATATCTTTCTCTATATGGCTTATTTTATTTAGCATATCTTCCAGATTCATCGATATTGTTGCAAATGATAGAATTTCCTTCTTTTTAAGGCCTGATAATGTTCCATTATATAAATACACTGTATTTTCTTGATTCATTCATCTGTTGATAGACACTTAGGTTGTTTCCATACTTCGCTATTGTTAATAATGCTGCAGTGAATATGGGAATACAGGTATCTCTTCTAGATAACGTTTTTGGTTCCTTTGGATATATACTCTGAAATGGATTGTTGGATCATATGGTAATTATATTTTTAATTTTTTGAGGAACCTCCATACTGTCTTCCATAGTGGTTGTACCAGTTTTTATTCCCACCAATAGTGTACAGTGATTCCCTTTTCTCTATATCCTTGCCAGCATTTGTTATATCTTGTCTTTTAGAAGATAGCCAGAGAGCATAGTTTTTAAGAGCAAAACAAAAAGCCTCCCAAAACAACAGTTTGGGAAAACAGAGAGCAATAGATTTGTCTAAATACAAGATATATATTCATGAAAACAATATTGTGGACAGTGAGTGAGTCATGACATTAGAGAGGCTTGTGCGTGAATTGTATATTTGATGTGCTATGCTGTAAAAAGAGTGAAAAAATTACAGCTCTCAGTTATAGTGACTTTGGTTTTCATGTGTTTGCAAATTAATGTAATATTTCACAATGGAAACTCATCCCAAAGAAAATGCTAAAGAAAATGAACCATGTATAAGTTTGTTAGTAGCCCCATAATACAGTTGTGGTTTTGTTTATTAATAGCCTACTAGAATTTTCCCTTACAAAGATCTGCTGAAATAAAGAAAGTCCTAAAATCTAGGAAGCTTCATTATTGCCCGACACTTTCCTCTTCAGTTCAAGCCTGCTTACCTCAACTGGCAGTTGATTTTTCCAGAAAGTATAATGTAAAACTCAAAGCTTGGGGGTGGATGTAACATGAACAGCTGCAAGTCCAGTGGCAGACAGACGCAGGGCAGCTTCTGAAGGGAGAGGACAACCTATTCCTCCAGCGCATAAGGCTGATTATCAAACCAAGACGCATTCAAGGGTATAGGCATTAGCATCGCTGTCAGGGAATTTTAACAGATTCTGCTTGGAAAACATTCCTTCCTGCTTATTTATTTTTTAAATTCAGATGCTAACTATTGCTGGCTAAACTAAAACTAATCTTGCATTTATTCACAAACTATAATTGTATAGTGGAGGAAAACTGGTAGCCATGGTTA
Source organism: Pteropus vampyrus (assembly GCF_000151845.1). Taxonomy (NCBI): domain Eukaryota; kingdom Metazoa; phylum Chordata; class Mammalia; order Chiroptera; family Pteropodidae; genus Pteropus; species Pteropus vampyrus. The sequence goes on from NW_011888834.1 coordinate 9,017,217, forward strand.
TATTCCTTAAGCTCTTTCACATCTCTGTGGTTCTATGTTCCTTCAGCTTGTTTTATGATCTCATTTTATAGCTTTATAATTCCTATTTCTTTTATCTGTGTATTCATTTGCATTCTGCTACCTTACCTTTTTGTAAGGTATCATTATTAAGACTGTAAGTGGTATTTACTGACATTAATAGCATCACCAAAATTGTCAAATAAATGTAATCATCCTAATTCGAAGTTGCTAGAACAGTCACTTCTAATTTTATCACTTTACATGGTACTGGTTGTGACAACTGAAATAAGAGCATTCAAAACAGTGAGAAGAATGTTGTGTTAGAGGCTACGTGGCATCTACTCCACGGTTATGCTTATAATATTTATTGATTTTTCCATTCAATTCTTATTTTTGGTTTAAATCAGTAGGATTTTCATAATTGAAAATGTGAGTTATTACACTTGGGGAGAAATTGGGTATTATGGTTCACTGTAATAATCTATACACAGGAACTTTACCTCATCAGAAATACATAAGAGCTCTTTCATGGAAATAAAAGCCTGTTTATAGAATCTATTTTTTTTCTTTGGTTTAGGTGTGCTTTATAATTATATTAAGTTATTATTACACTATAATTCATGATCCTGTCAGACTTTTTGTGCCTTTCTGCTGCATTACTCTTTTGTTTGTTTTAATAATAGGCTTCAACTCTTTTTGAGCAACACAGTCATGCCTGTCAAGAAAGAAAAATCATATTTGGGATTAGCTCAAAGAGCTTAATTATACTTCTTGGCAATAACTGTATTTTCTATATGTCCTTGTATGTAGAGATCTAAATTACTTTCCTTAAAACTTGTCTTAGTTTACTATTCCTTGTATTTTGTTGCTTTTATTATTAACATTCCAGCATTATTTCATTTATTATAAAATAATATTAGACATATTATTCCCATTTTTTTCTATTTTACATCTTAGATATACAAACTTTAAAATGGTTTTATATTTATTTTTTCTTATATTGTTCATCTTCAGGGTTTTTATCCTGTGGTAGGCTAAATAATGGCCCCCCAAAAATGTCCATGTCCCAATAGTTGGAACCTGTGATGTTATTTTACATGGTAAAAGAGACTTTGTGCGTGTGATAGAATTAAGGATCTTGAGATGACGGAGATTTTCCTGGTTATCCAAGTGGGCCTAGTATAATCCCAAGGGTCCTTACAAGTAAAAAGCGAGAGGATCAGAATCAGTAGTAGATGAAGACAGTGTGAAATTGGTTGATACAAGCTACAAGCTACACATCAAGGGATGCAGGTGACCTCTAAGAGCTGAAAAAAACAACGAAATGGACTCCCTCCTTAGAGCCTCCAGAAGGAACCAACCCTGAGGATGCCCACTAATTTTGATGTTCTGAATGCCAGAACTATTATGATAGTAATTTGTCATGTTTCATGCTACTAAGTTTTTGGTGATTTTATTACAGCACCAATAGGAAACTAATACACATGCTGATGAACACCTGTTAATTTTTATCTCCCAAACGCTACTGGAGAGTTATCTGATCATATGTGTAGTTTCTTCAATATATAGGATGCCAAAATAACCAGTATTTTTTATTCAGTGCTTACTAAAAACTCTCACTCATTAAAGTTAATCATAACAGGGCAATTTAAGAGAATCCGTTTTTAGTAGTAAAAAATATACTGTATATCTGTGTCTTTTCTTTGCCAAAGTTACTTTTTTAGTGTGTCTGCCTTAAAGTAAAGAATAATATAATCTGTCATTTATACTTTCCTTTTAACCTATTTTCTTCTACTTTTATTATTTCAGAAGCATTGGTAATTAAACATTATATGTAAGAGTATTAGGCAATAAGGAAGGATAAGAAATGTTCAAATTTTATTTTCTCCTCATAATTTGTCCTTGTTATCTCTTGTATAGGAAAAATTAAATTAATGGTGTGAATAATGCTAGGCAAATACCCTAACTTGTCAAAATGTCACAGAAGTTGTTTCTTTACTCCTGCATTTAACAGAAGTATGTTGAACACTTTCTATATATGCAATTCAGCAGACTACTACTCATATGGAGTTTATCGTTTAGTGTGCCACCATTGCACCACCAGCCGACACACTTAATAAAAATGGCATATAGGCATACATCTAGAAAATTTAAATATTCATAGGTGTTATTAAATAACATTTAACTGAAAACGTTAAAAAGTGACATATTGAAAAAAGTTGCTGAAATATAATGTAGGAATTTCTACTGGCATTTTATTAACTTGAAATTCTTACATTAAACTTCTAACCTCACTAACCACTACATTTAAATTGTTTTTAAACCAGGCTTGTAACAGCTCTGTTGATAAAACTTTAAATATAATGCTGCCAGATTCTATGAGAGCTGATCTCTTTTATTTCTTTCAATGCTAATTTTTTATCATGATTTAAAGAAAACAAATGGGTTAAAGATTGCATATGTGACAGTTTGGTAAAAATTACAGGTTACCAGAAGAGCTATTCTATCAACAATACAAAATATAGATGAACTGTTCTTAAAATTAAAATATCATTGATGAAACTTAAATAGTTTTAGTGTCTTGTTGTGAAATGTTTATTGCTTTGAAGAAATAATTTAATTTGGGTGTTAATTGGTATTGAAAATTTTGGAGACCATCCGTTTTCCAGATAATGGCTAATAGTCATTTGGAATGAACAATGAGTAGTATTTGTTACCAAGTTCTCTAAAAACAATTAAGTAATTGCCCATTGATAAAAGAAATCTGTTTCTGATGGGAATTTGTTCATTGCAATAAAAGACAGAGCTATAATTATTGTGATTGAGTAATTGAAAATGAAAATAAGTAGGTTTCAAAGATAGTTATCTTAATATAGAGTATTTGAGATGCCAATAACTAGCAATCATTTAGAAACATTCATAAAACATTAACCGAAGCATACTAATGAGCTTTTATCTTTTAATGAATATTGAACCCAAACTGTTAATTTAAATTGTAAAATATTAAAGCATTCTTAAAAGATATATAAGCTTGCCGCAACTTGTGTTGAATCATAATAGAATATAGCTACATAGCTAATAGAAGAGCATCTTTGAGACACTTTCATAATGAAATAATATAACATAATGATCAAGAGTGATGTAACACAGTAATCAATTTCCAGTGTTTCAGTGATGCTCATTGTAATATATCTTTGGAATTCTACTACAAAATAATATT
>NW_011888834.1:9020486-9025650 GCF_000151845.1 Pteropus vampyrus
GCCTTAAAGTAAAGAATAATATAATCTGTCATTTATACTTTCCTTTTAACCTATTTTCTTCTACTTTTATTATTTCAGAAGCATTGGTAATTAAACATTATATGTAAGAGTATTAGGCAATAAGGAAGGATAAGAAATGTTCAAATTTTATTTTCTCCTCATAATTTGTCCTTGTTATCTATTGTATAGGAAAAATTAAATTAATGGTGTGAATAATGCTAGGCAAATACCCTAACTTGTCAAAATGTCACAGAAGTTGTTTCTTTACTCCTGCATTTAACAGAAGTATGTTGAACACTTTCTATATATGCAATTCAGCAGACTACTACTCATATGGAGTTTATCGTTTAGTGTGCCACCATTGCACCACCAGCCGACACACTTAATAAAAATGGCATATAGGCATACATCTAGAAAATTTAAATATTCATAGGTGTTATTAAATAACATTTAACTGAAAACGTTAAAAAGTGACATATTGAAAAAAGTTGCTGAAATATAATGTAGGAATTTCTACTGGCATTTTATTAACTTGAAATTCTTACATTAAACTTCTAACCTCACTAACCACTACATTTAAATTGTTTTTAAACCAGGCTTGTAACAGCTCTGTTGATAAAACTTTAAATATAATGCTGCCAGATTCTATGAGAGCTGATCTCTTTTATTTCTTTCAATGCTAATTTTTTATCATGATTTAAAGAAAACAAATGGGTTAAAGATTGCATATGTGACAGTTTGGTAAAAATTACAGGTTACCAGAAGAGCTATTCTATCAACAATACAAAATATAGATGAACTGTTCTTAAAATTAAAATATCATTGATGAAACTTAAATAGTTTTAGTGTCTTGTTGTGAAATGTTTATTGCTTTGAAGAAATAATTTAATTTGGGTGTTAATTGGTATTGAAAATTTTGGAGACCATCCGTTTTCCAGATAATGGCTAATAGTCATTTGGAATGAACAATGAGTAGTATTTGTTACCAAGTTCTCTAAAAACAATTAAGTAATTGCCCATTGATAAAAGAAATCTGTTTCTGATGGGAATTTGTTCATTGCAATAAAAGACAGAGCTATAATTATTGTGATTGAGTAATTGAAAATGAAAATAAGTAGGTTTCAAAGATAGTTATCTTAATATAGAGTATTTGAGATGCCAATAACTAGCAATCATTTAGAAACATTCATAAAACATTAACCGAAGCATACTAATGAGCTTTTATCTTTTAATGAATATTGAACCCAAACTGTTAATTTAAATTGTAAAATATTAAAGCATTCTTAAAAGATATATAAGCTTGCCGCAACTTGTGTTGAATCATAATAGAATATAGCTACATAGCTAATAGAAGAGCATCTTTGAGACACTTTCATAATGAAATAATATAACATAATGATCAAGAGTGATGTAACACAGTAATCAATTTCCAGTGTTTCAGTGATGCTCATTGTAATATATCTTTGGAATTCTACTACAAAATAATATTAAAAAAGGATTACAATAGAGACTCAAAGCTTATGTGGCATATGGAGCTTACATTAGTGTGCTGAAAGCAAGAATTCAAGGAGATGCTCAAAAAAACATTTTAGCACTGTTTCAAGATTTGCAACCTAGGAGTGGATTACTGTTTAAGATAATTTTAGGGGGAAAAAAAAAAAGAATGATTGTAGGTTGACCAGCACAGTACAAAGCAAACCAAATGAGCTACAATATATGCAGAATTTTTTCGAGGCAAAAGTATATTAATCATTATTACTAACATTATAAAATAATAATAACAGCATAAAGGATATATCCTAGTAAAAAGAAACACTTGTTTAGTGCTTAATAAGGCCAGGCGAGTTCATGTACTTTATATATATTATCTTGTTTAATTCTTATAAAAGCCCTATGTTGTAGTATATTATTTCCATCTTATATATAGGAAATTTTGTCCTCTGCAATCATCTTTGGTGTTCTACCCAAAAAATGTTGCTAAAATTTTGAATGTCTTCCTCATTTGTTGAAAGTGTTCAGTTTGATTGTACTTGACTCTCTAAGGCGCTTGTTGCTGTTGACTATCTCAAAGCTTTTGCCCCTTTATTTTGGTAAAATCACATTCCCAGGGTTTTCTTCTTTGTCTCAGTCTTCTAGCTTGCCCTTTAACTGTTTGTCATCCCCAGGGTTAATTTTTTGCCCTGCGTTCTCACTCAAAGTAGTAATATTCCTTAGTCTTGATTTTTTTTTTTTCGGTAATATTTTCAAGGATCATTCATGTTGTAACATGTATCATAATTTCACTCCTTTTTATGGCTGAATAATATTTAATTGTATGAATATGTATATACTACATTTTGGTTGTCTATTTATCTATTGACGGATACTTGGATTACTTCCACCGTTGGCTACTGTGAATAATGCTGCTATGAAGATGGGTGTGCAAGTATCTTTTGCAGTCTCTGCCTTCGATTATTTTTGGTATATACCTTGGAGTGGAATTGCTTTACATCCTTGTAAGCATTTGGTGGTGTCGGTTTTCTGGATTTTGGCCATTCTAATACGTGTGTCATCATATCTTGTTGTTTTAACTTGCAATTCCCTGATGACATGATATAGAACATTTTTATATGCTTATTTGCCATAAAATCTTTCATAAGGTGTCTGTTAAGATAATTTGCTCACTTTTTAATTGGGTTGTTTGTTTGCATTTTAAGAGTTCTTTGTATATTTCTTGGTCTTGATTTTAACTCCTACCTTTTCACTGATCACTGTAAAACCTCTGTCTCTTGCTCTGGCCTCTTTTAGTAATGATATTGTTTCTGCCATTTTCTATATTTTCATAGTGATTCTTTTGTGTTGTTGATGAAATGCTTAAGAAACAATGATTTTTTGCTTTTGTCTTTAATCCTGCCCTTCTTTGACGTCACCATCTGCCAAAATTCTGCCCACTCTTCAAGAACCTCCTCAGACACATTCTACAGCCTTTGCTGATCCCCAGTTTCTGAAGTAAACATTTGTTCTCTCATTAAGTACCATCATCCTTAGAGTCCTTATCAATTATTTTCTCACTTGTTTAATCATCACTTCCTGAGGGCCTGTACCTCAAGTTTTTATCCCTCCTGGACTAATGGCTCAAGTTTTTTACCTCCCAGACGAATAGCTCAGACTTTTAAACATAGGAAGACCTTAATGCGTAACTTTTGAATGAATGAATAAATGAAGGAAGGAAGGAATGTTTAACAGCACAGAAAAACTGATTGTTAACTGAGACTCTTTTGTAAACATTAAATTTAGTCTGGAACATAATTACATGTAGATATTTTATGTTGTTAGTTCATAAAACAATTTTGCCATTGTTAGTCAAAGTATCTTAAGTGAGTGAGATATGAATAAAAGTCCAGTAACCTCAGCTTTGTTTTCTAGTACTGTGTTGTATTGATCTCTGTATAGCTAGTAGCTACCATAGAGCTTGATATCTAATGCACAAATAAATGCTTTTTAAAAAGCTTTCAAAGAATTAATAAAACTAATGTTAGTTTTGATGTTTAGGAACCAATTAAAACTTCTAGGCAGCATCTTTATAGGGACAGGCTAGGAATGACATCACTTGTAAATTTTGGCCCTTTCGAAGTGGTGATAATAGATATATGATAATGTTAATAAAACATATAATAAGATTAGTAACTTTCTTGAGTATTTTCTTTGTGCCAGGTTTTATGCTTTAGATATAGCATCTCACTTAATTCTTTTGAATAACCCGGGACTGTTTTTATTGACAAGGAATTTGAGGCTCAGGGAGGTTAAATAACTTGCCTTAGGCCAAAGAGCAGGACGTAATTCAGACCCAGAACTGCCTAACTTCTGTGACCCTTCAGGTCTCAGTGTAGGTGCCATTTCACTCGGTTACTTTTACCTAATTTTCCAAGTCTAGATTAGATGCCCCGTTGCAAACTATTTCCTTTGATTTAGCTTTTTTCAAATTGTTTTATATTTGACTGAGGGTCAATATGCCTTACAGTTCTTTCTGTGAAGTCCGGGAGTACTCACAGCTGTATCCTTATTACCCAGAGCATGAAAAGGAATATATGGCTAATAAGCAATTTCTGAATTGAATGAATGAGCTAATGAGCCACTCATCTAGGTATTTAGGAGGAATTTAAATGTTTTCTGAAAGAAAATTGATGAATTCTGTGGCTGGATTCTTAAGGATGTAAAGTGGAAAGAAAACTAATTTATATAGCAGGTACTGTATTAATCTTTTACCCTGAGTATTTAATTATCACTGAAGATATTGGTATTCCTACTTTTTTATATTAAAAAACCAAGCTCAGTGAGGTTAGGAAACTTGCTCTGGGTCAAAGCTTCTAAGATTCAGAGCTGAGCTTTGAATCAGGACTTTTATATTTCCAAGCCCATGCTGACTCCATTATACTAGGCTTTATAATTTGATTAATATAATTTTTTAAAAAGTTATTTGTGATGATATGTAGAATAAAAAGGGAATTGACTATGAATTAAAACATTCTTATATCATTTGTCATTTTCCCCACATATAGGTTTTATTTTGTCAGGGTCTTTAATACCACGTAGGACTATTTAGGGCTTTAATCAGCTTTCTGCTGATTAAAATGCTTTGAATTTATTAACTGATAAATGATATAAATATGTTCTTGTGTGGACACATTGATTAGACTTCAAGAAGAATTTAGAAAAAATAACTTCATATGCAGAAACACTATTACAGTTGCTATAAAAACTTAAAAAGAAAAATAATTTTGCTACATAATTTTAGATGAGTTAACCACACCGTTTTGGAAATAGATGGAACACAGAATAGTGCTCCCCAAAGAATGTGCTCATGTATGGAGATTTTAAGGAGAAATCAGTATAATGCAGGCCTAGTTTCTGAAGTTCCACCCCAAACGTTATAGGATGGCTTATGTTTTAATTATGCAAAACGTACTGAACTTAAAGATTAAAGTGTTGCTTTAATTTCTGTCAGATATCTTGAATGTTATTATAAGATATTTATACAATGTCTTTAGAAATTAATTACTAAGAAGCAAATTAACACACATTCCAAAATGTAGTTGTTTTGATTTAGATAAAGAATACGAAAGCAATCGTAATATTTATATCTCTATACATATATTTAACATTCTATTAAAATAAGAAAACCTAA
>NW_011888834.1:9026700-9031655 GCF_000151845.1 Pteropus vampyrus
GAACACAGAATAGTGCTCCCCAAAGAATGTGCTCATGTATGGAGATTTTAAGGAGAAATCAGTATAATGCAGGCCTAGTTTCTGAAGTTCCACCCAAAACGTTATAGGATGGCTTAGGTTTTAATTATGCAAAACGTACTGAACTTAAAGATTAAAGTGTTGCTTTAATTTCTGTCAGATATCTTGAATGCTATTATAAAATATTTATATAATGTCTTTAGAAATTAATTACTAAGAAGCAAACTAACACACATTCCAAAATGTAGTTGTTTTGATCTAGATAAAGAATACGAAAGCAATCGTAATATTTATATCTCTATACATATATTTAACATTCTATTAAAATAAGAAAACCTAATATTAGTCTAAAATAAAGCATCCTGAATCTAGAAGCCACATTGGCAAAGTTGCTTATGAGCTGCATCAAAATAATGCTGACTCTAGTTAAGTACATGACAATCTCTCACCCATTATTTTATATATTTTCATCTATCCTTATTTCTAGAAAGGATTTGAGGTATATAAAAATAATAACAAAAATACAATGAAATAATTGAAATAGTACTATGTGTGCAAGAGCCATACAATAATAATCATACTAGGATCTGAGAGCTAAATTAATTCAGTTGGCTATAGGATTTAGCTTTCAGTTCCCTAGGTGCCAGACAGAAAGAAAAACATGACGAGATACTTTTGTCTTACTTTCCAGTAATAGGAAGCATATAAGATCATTAAGAGAACATTTTCATAATATAAATTCTGAGAAATACTTGTATTTTTGTAAAGCACTTAACCAAATATGACTAGCATATAGTAAATACTCATATAATGATAATATAGTAATGAATGCAAATAAATGAAAAATTAAGTAAATAAAAAAGAATTCATCTTGAGTATTTTCATATAATAGTCATTGACCAAAATAAGGAGCTATGTCTTTAATTCAAGCTTATAATAGATATGTGGGCAATCACATCTGCTTTTTTTTAATACTGATCCTTGATAACAAATTAAGGACATAGTATTTTACTACAATATTGTGAATGTGTACTTTAAATACCACAGTTTAAAGGTGTAATTTTGATCATTTATGTTAATAAGACACAGCATTAGAGAAGACAATAAAATAGATTTCACTGAACGTACATTTAGAATACCAAGACTTTTGGCAGATCATTACAAGAAAGCTTTTAGCAAATAACTTGACATTAACTACTGCTGAGTACTCAAAATAATGTCAAGTAGGTATCAACCATGTGCTTTAGCTGAGGTAGCATAACTGGTATTTTATTAGAAAATGATTGAACTTAATGAGTATTCCATTGCAAGTGAAGGGCCTTGCATGTTTGTGTGGAATAGATAAAAACCTTTTGTCTACCAGAAGGCTTACCATGTGATGTAGATAGATAGTCATTTATCTTGGATATGTTTGGGTTAATTTTTGTAGTCACAATCACAGTCAGACACGAAGTAATAATTTAAGTCCCATTGTGAATTTTAAGATTTGCATATATTTTGACAAAAAGTTCATGTAGCTGTGCAATGCAAATCTTCATTTTCTTTGGTTCTAGGCCTCTTCTACTCTCTTCTGATTCCATGTTCATTTGATTGGGAAAATGTTATCCTTTTGTTCTCCCCTGTGGTGCAAATATGTTCAATATCAGCTCATCTCATCCTTAATTTATTTGACTTTGGCACTCCAAAACTATCTGCATATAATTTTTAAGAATTAATTTGTATGTTGAAGTTTTTTATAATCAAGTTTAGAGTAGCTATAAGATATAGGTAGATTAAATTACTATCGATGGTCCGAAGATCATATGAGAAAGTAAATTCCCAAAGCTTTTCTAGAGTCCATTACTTATACTTCATTTTATCTTTTATACATATAGAAAGCAAGTGTATTTGTTTCATGGAAATGAATTAGCTCTTATACTTTAATAAAAGATGATCTGTCATCTCTTCCTATTTAATATTTGGACTTTGATTTGAAGTTTATGATCTAATTCATTTTTATCATGTCAAAAAGTTATGGAGAGATAGTGTTTTGTGAATTTTTAAATGATTGAATATAAGAAAGCTGAAGCCCAATATAATTTATACCTTGAATATTTTTGTGCATATTCTGAGTTCGATATATAAAATTAAAATTAAAAGATCTAGGCTTGATGCCTCAATGCTGAGTTTCACTGTATATACTGACAACTCAATTTTGCCAGAATGCATTTCATTGGCAAATATAAAACACGTTTCTAGCTTCACATATCCTTAAATCTATATGTTTCAATATAATTCAACTTTTACAAAGTTTTAAAATTAAAACTTTTCAGATAGGCAGAGAACTAAAATAAAATATTTAGCTATTTAGCAGATTTCCCAACATTTTTCTACTATACTTCTAATATAACAATATTTACAAATTTTGCATGTGCTCTCATCTGTTTTGCATAATCCAAATCTCATTTGATTATCTCAAATTCTCTTAATAATCATTTACATGTATGAACAGTCAAGGATAGTCTCAGGAATACATATAATTTTTGTAGTTTTCTACTCAGCAAAAGACAAATAAAAATATTTCCCCTTGACTTTTTATCTATCTTTAACTAAGTTTTATTCTACTTTTTGTGGGGAAGAATAATGGTAATGTTTAGCAATTCTCATGCTTTTATGATAACATCACCAAACCAATGGATATAATTTGTGTTTACATAAAGGTAAAGCAATTACTGATAAAGTTATATTCTGATGTTTGAGCTAGCAAGTACTAGGGAAATGTCTGTCGAGAGTAATTAGATAGACAGAGTAGTCTTTTTTTTACTGTTAATGGGGCTCTTCATACTTTGAGACCGAGCTATTTTGATCCTGGTTAAGGCTGGAAGAGAAAAAATACTTCTGCTGCTAATCACTGAAACCTTTTTAATTCTGGCACTGATGCATTCTTCAAAAAATAGCAATATACCCACACCTACACTTTTTTTTTTCCTCCAGGACTACAGAGTTAACATCTTCCTGAGACAAAAATGGAATGATCCCAGGCTGAAGCTCCCTAGTGATTTTCGGGGCTCGGATGCATTGACAGTGGATCCCACAATGTACAAGTGTCTGTGGAAACCTGATTTATTTTTTGCAAATGAAAAAAGTGCCAATTTTCATGATGTAACGCAGGAAAATATCCTCCTCTTTATTTTTCGGGATGGAGATGTCCTCGTCAGCATGAGGTACACTTTTATCTTTAGTGTTTGTACATTTATATTTTCCTTTTAAAATCAGTGTATCACAGAGAAATGTGTTAAATGACTTCTAAGACCTCTTTCTATTTTCAGGTTATCTATTACTCTTTCATGTCCGTTGGACTTGACCTTATTTCCCATGGACACACAACGTTGCAAGATGCAACTAGAGAGCTGTACGTAAATGAGACACTAAATGACTATAGGAATAAAAATGTTTAAAATTTCTAGGCAATGCATTCTACTAATATCTTAAATAACAATGGTAAAACTAATGCTTTTAATTAAAAATAGTCATTAGGATAGTTTATTTAGGAAAATTATAATTAATCTTTCACTCTATTAAATTGTACTAAAACAGATACTTTTGGTACTACTTTTTGATTTCAATTAAATTGATGTAGGTCTACACTTCTAACTATTCCAATTACCATTTTCATTTGAAGTAGTAATATAGGCAAGATAAAGGAGAATATTATATTCTAATAACTTTTTGATGTTAAAACTATATTTTTAGAGCAGAAAATTTGGAAAAAATTCAAAAAATGTTATCTGAATTCTACTAAGCATTCACTTTCTATAGATGTATAAAAAATGATTTTTTACAAAATTGGATTTTCTGTGTTTCTATGATTATATATTTTTCAGGAAATAAAAGATGTACTAGATGTGTTAACTAAAATAATTATTTATCTCTAAAACATATTCATTAATTTACTATGATGCTTATCTTTTGAAAATAAAGCCTGAAAAATTAACTCTAATGTAAGAAATCTTTAGCCCGGTATATACCATGGTATATACCTATATACCATGACCTATTTCTGCAGAGAATAAACAATAGTAACCTTGTAAAATGTGTTGTATAAGCTTGCTAAATGATATGCTTTAAAGTTATTTGGTAATCATTTGCTTTTTTTTTTTAAATTACTGAACCTGGATACTAAATTTGAACAACATAATATTTATTGCTTTCTTTCTATAAGATGAGATTTTCCAGATGTAAGTGTATGTATGTCCATATTGGTGTATGTATTGTACATATGTGTACCTGCGTGTCAGTATGTATTTGTATAAAAAATTCCAACTGTTTATATACAATTATATTACCAGAAGAACTAAAGAATTGCTTTAAAAAATATGTGCACATTAGAGTTGAACAGTGAGTTACTATATGATACGAAACCCTGTGTGATCTTGAATAGTAGCCACGTTACCTAAGCCCAAAATGTGTGCTTCCGAATGCTATAATGGTGTCCATTTGGGGGATTGTTTATTGCTGTCCCGTGGCAATGTTGCTCCTTTAGAGAAGTTTGTCATTAACTTTGGAAAAAATATTTCGATGCTTACATTTCTTTAAAAATTTCCAGGTAGCATATTTCATGATTGTAAATGCATATATTCAGAAATCAAGTATCACTTCTTTATTACTTTTTTTTACTGATGACATTTCAGAATTCTGACAAAGTAATGTACTACTGTATATGACACTTTAGGATTTTAACTATTTGCAGTATACTGATTATTTTAACTTGTTCTTTCTTTAACACAACTATCTGTAACTTCAGTGCTAATATTTTCATCAATGGCCATAGATTTTACATTTCTATATTCTTACAACAATTTTGTATAAGTCCCTCTTTTCTTAACATTTTGATATTTAATACTTAAATTATTAAAATATTTAAAAAGCATTAATAATTATATTTCAAACTAATATTT
>NW_011888834.1:9032990-9058714 GCF_000151845.1 Pteropus vampyrus
ATATAATTTCTTAATAACAGATTATCAAATAGTCCTTAGGGACTATTTACATATATTTTATATAATCTAGTTACATTATGTTATGTAACCTGTTGATTTATTTGAAGGTCAACAATCACAGATAACTTAAACTAACTTTATCTCCAAATTGCCTAGTGTTACATTCATTATAACACTGCCAGAGTGGAGGGACATGGAAGGATGGGTGAAAAAGTTGATGGAGAATAAGAGGTATAAACTTCTAGTTATAAATTCAGTAGGTCATGGACTTGCTGACTGTCGCCAGGTAAATCAGTGTCAGCCATTTTTACTTAAGTGCTTAAGGCATTAAATATTGTATTTAAATGCTAACTGAAAAAATTAAAACATTTAAAAAATAAACATCTGGAAATACTCCAGTGCTAGAAGAATATTTGTCACTTTTCTTTCTCGTCAGCAAAGGATATTAAGAGGCTGCTCATAATTTGTGATTAATTTGGAGGAGTAGTTGATGTCATGGCAGCTCTAGGATTCTGTTGAAAAACAATTTCTGCATGTGTCTCAGCTTCTGAAAATGAAGTTTTTTTTTCTTAATTAGACTATGTTTGAGGGCCTGGATTAGAGGAAGGGAGAGAATTGAGAGGAATGTCAGATGATTGCACTTTATAATCTCTCATCCATATAGATTGAAAACACTTACTTTATATCCTTTATAATATTTATTTCCAATACTTTCTTAATTTTTAAGACTTAAATATGCATATGAGATATTGTAAACTGCCATCCGTTCTAGATAAGTAGTACACATAGCTGAAAAATTATACTGACAATATGTAGTCCAGGAGTGTTTTTTTTTTTTAGACTTGTTCTACTTTGATTTACTGCTCCCTGTGTAACTCCTTTAAATCATTTGCTCTGAGAATACCCAGGGATAATGAAAAGTTTAAGTCCATTGCAAATTGTCTGAACAAAGGCTTAAAAGCTGAAACAGTGACACAGTAGAGCTGAATGTGATGTCTGTTTCTGTGTCGATGAAATTGCCAAAGGTCAGGTGAAACCGGTCCCATAATGTTAACCTTTTAGATAACATCAATTATATATATTTACAGAAGAAAACCCTGGTTTTGTGTGTTTACTTTGTGAAATTGCCTCACATAGAAGTGACATAACTTATAGGCAGGCACATTATTGATTTTCGCAGTTGTAGGTGGGTGAGAACCTCATACTTTTAATGTTTGTTTCTGACAGGGTACTACACGTGCGTGGAAGTCATCTTCACCCTAAGGAGACAGGTCGGGTTTTACATGATGGGTGTCTATGCCCCAACCCTGCTGATTGTGGTTCTCTCCTGGCTGTCCTTCTGGATCAACCCAGATGCAAGTGCTGCCCGAGTGCCCCTGGGTAAAGTGTGCCGTGCTTCTCTCCATGTCAGGAATCTGTCACGTCTTCATTCACCAACTATTTCATCAACTGTTTTGAAATAATGAGTCTGGGAATTGATGGCAACATTTTTTTTTATGATTTCCTTCAAACCTTGACACTGAACTAGAATTTCTCCATGTGTCTGTATTTTATAGTTAAACTAAATTTTACTCTTTGTGTTCTTGGGGTATTATCATTTATCCTATCTGGACTTATGAAATAATTTTTAGTAAGTGATATTCACTTACTAAAGTCTAAAATAACTAAAGTCTAAAATTCCCAATAGTGCCAAAATTAAAAACAAGTAATTTCTATAGAAATCTTTTAAGTCATATTATATACTATCTCACACTCTTAATCAAGGAATATGGAGTATACTTTATCTTTTTAAAAATGACTTAGCATCATTTTTCTAAGCATCAGTTATTGTGTGCTATATATCATCAGCTATACCTAGAGAGCTTAAGTGCAGGTTTTCCATCCTCCCCAATTTGTTATTTTTAATGTTCTGTGACAGAACCACCATTAGCCAGACTTGAACATTGTATCTGTATAGAGGTTACCACTCTGTGTTTGGGAAATAATCAAGAGCCCATTTAATGGGTAAAGTGAACAAACTTCAAACTAAGGACATTGTAATAGAACGTTTCATTTGTAGTGTTTTAAAATTTTTCATTACTTTGTGTGTGTGCGTGTGCGTGTGCATGTGTTCTGAATATCGCTTGTAACTTACATAGGTAAGGATGTGATATGTAACTTCATAGTGGCTAATTGGTTGCAGCATTTCATTTTTTTCTTCCATCAGAAAAGCCTCGTAAAAAGAAAACTCCCTCCTGATTTATTGGAGGAATTCAATGAACTACAGATTTTAAAGAGTAGGAAACCAGGAAAGAAATGATGAAAATGACAGCTTTATCTGAATAATAAGAAATTTGGTGGTTTACATCTTAAGAAAAACCAAATACATATCAAAAATGTGGAAAATTTTATTCTAATGGTCATATATCTGTGATGAAGACAATGACAACTGACAGATTAGTTCTTCAAGGGATGAGAATTAACTATGCAGTATAATGTTCTGGGAATAAAACACCCAAAACTAGATTTAAAATTTTAAACTTGTCAAAAATATTATGCATATCCCCAAAATAGTCAATATTTTTTGTTTATTAGAAATATCTTTCTGTCATGCAGTGATATAAATTGAAATGTCAGGCTTCCAAGGGTAATTTGGAGTTAGCTTTTCATATATGGTTAATATTATGTATAGCAGAATTTTATTCTTTCCCTGAAAAACTGGAATCGTTTGTTTCTCTGAAGTAACCAAGAATGTTCTTTACTTCGTCTTTTCTATTATATTTTTTAAAATTGTGACCCTTATCAGAAAATTGCTTTATATGTTCTATTTGTGTTCCGATCTAGTTGTTCATGGGAGAAAATTCAGCTCTAGAACTGTCTAAAATAATGCTAGAAAATGAAATAAGCTTCGTTGCTTCTTCAGTGATATGATAGAATAGTTTTAGATATCTTGAATATTTAAACCAGATACAAATTATGATTTTTAAAGCATGGCTTAAATTTATATTTCTTTGTTTAAAATGCTGAGTATTTACAAATATCCACAACCACATGTAATAATGCTTACATAATAAGTATATATGTATTATTTCTTCCACTCTTTGAGCTTTAAATGGACCTGATGAATTGTTCATGGCCCTTTGGAAGTTTTCAGAGAGGGATTAGTCAGAGTAAGGATTGCAGGAGATTTCACAGGGGTAAACAGCAACTCTAACTCCTACTTCTGTTTCTGTAGGTATCTTTTCAGTACTCAGCTTGGCCTCTGAGTGCACAACCCTTGCTGCAGAACTGCCCAAAGTATCCTACGTGAAGGCTCTTGATGTATGGCTCATTGCTTGTCTTCTCTTTGGGTTTGCTTCCCTGGTGGAGTATGCTGTTGTTCAGGTGATGCTGAATAACCCCAAACGAGTTGAAGCAGAAAAAGCCAGAATTGCTAAGGCTGAGCAAGCAGATGGGAAAGGTGGAAACGCAGCTAAAAAGAATACTGTGAATGGTACGGGGACTCCAGTTCACATTAGCACTTTGCAGGTAAGAATGAAATCGCCCAGCGAAATCATTTCCCCCATCATGGCTCTCTGCAGTGTCAGGAGAGAGACATTTTTCTGTGGGTTTAATAAATGTTTGATAGAATTGGTATTCACTCATTTTTCTCTCACAGATGTAAAGGAACTAAGGCCAACATAATTTTTGGAAAAGATATATGAAACACTTAGGTTACAAACTAATTAAGAAAAAAAAGACATCTTATCAAAATTCCAGGAATTTGATAAGGTGTTGATTTAATGATACAACTCTGCTTTGATGGTCACCATCCAATGTGGAAGCCTTGCCAGAATTACAGACCTCCTCCTGTTTCTCATTTGAAAAGCTTTAGTGAAAAGCCAGAGGGCTTTTGGAGAAGCAGTGATCTTCCACCAACACTGAAGGCTTAGGGAAGTCATGCTCTGGATTAAACCCCCTGTTCCCCATCAGGTTAGAGAGCTTCACGCAGAACATGACCGGCAGGCTACTTACTCATTGGATGCCTGGCCCGCAGGGATACTATCCCCATAGTTTGGGATCTGTCCAGCCCAGTGGTGAGTAGGGAAGAATTGGACAGGTTTAACTGCCTTACATTGTCTTGCACTTGATAATAGGTCTAAGAATAGTGGGCAGTGTTTCTAGGGTCAGTTACTGATAAATCCTGGAGCAACAGGATGCTTCACGGATTAGGATAGCTGTTCACTTAGCCTAAAGTGCCCCTGATTGATGCCCTCTGGTCAGGAAGACTAGTAAACCAGGGGACCATTTCCATTGAGGATCTATACTATCCTATAATCTTGAAAATTTGCCTTCTTTGCCTATATTCTGGCTTCATACTATATCAGTTTGTTGACTGCCATCATTCACCATACCTAGAATGTTAGACAAGTATGTCCCATATATTTCTTTAGATGCAAAAACTAGTGAACAGTATGGTGTAACCCATAGCTTTTTGTTGTTGTTGTTGTTGTTTGGTCTTTGCAAAGATTAAGTATGAAATTTCCATAAATGCAGAGCTGTCATGGCCTTAAAGAAGTCATGTATTTGACATATCTAACCCCTCCATTTACATCACCCCATTTTTACTTCTTCCTCATGTTTCCAACCCACTAATCTTCCCACCCTCGAACTTAGAACCTGGTCAAGAGATCTGGCGACAGAAAGCAAAGATGTTCCATAGAGCAGGTGCTTGATGTCCAGGGGTGTCACAATCAGCTCCATTCTCTGGTATGTTCTGGGGCCTCAACGACTGCAGAAATTCTCTAGTATGAGAAAACAGCCATGTGCAGATAATCTTGGAATTTTAATAGACTCTGTGAACTGGGGTATTGAAGGAAGGAGATGTACTGGAACTAGATTTTTGAAGTACTGTAGAACATATCAAGATTATTTATGAACATAAATATAAGGATAAATAGGATCCAGAATATTAGAGTAAATTATATTATTTTAAATTTCTCTCTCAAGCATTAAAATAATTACTTAATGTATAAAAGTTCAATATATTTAAGAACTTCCTTATTTTAATTCTCTGTTTTTAGTTGCTAATAGAAGCACACATGTCTAGATTCTGGAATTGCTGACATTTTGTTACAAAAGTCATAGAGTGATGCTTAGAGAGTTTAAAAGTTGACCAGAAAATGTACTATCCAGAAATAAATGTAAATTACTTATATCTTACCTGCCAAAATGTAATTTCCAAAGTTAACATTGTACTTATGTAATATTTGTATCCTGAGACAGGCTTCAAAATGAGAATATGAATCCAAAAATAACTTAGCTTTAATATACACATTAAACTTATAGCAAATGTGTAAGCTTGATAAATTAGTACGATTACTACACATTGTCATGTGAAAGAAAATATAAAAAAGGAAATTTAAAATTTTTTGCCTTTTTAAACTACTGGTTTTGCTGTGATAAATATAATTATAGTTTTAGTTTCAAAACGTATTTGTTCCAGTATATTTTGCTTTTCAGAACACAAGCTTTTGCTGAATAATTTCAATTAGGTGATATGTCATTTATTTTTAGATAGAATAACAATATTAACCAAAGGAAATAATGAAATTTGGATTGCAGAAAAATTTTGATGCCGTTTTTTAAAATAATATTGTACTTGCTAAGTAAAGAAATTATCAAGTGTGAGAAAGATCAATGATTTTTAATCTAGCTTTTAGAAAGGAATTTTCATAATTTGCCTGCATGCAAATATATGTCATTTATAACTGCCTAGATTTTCCTCCCTAAATTTAATACTTTCTTAGCTATTCCAATATTTTTGTTACTAATTTAATATTTGCTCATAGGTTTCTCTTTTATTCAATAGATACAGTTGAGGACCTACTGTTATTAGTATCATCCTATTCTCAAGACATAGTATATGCCATGTGTTATTTACAACAAAGGTGTTGTGAATAAAAGCAAAATAATATCCACGCCTACGAATTTGAATAAATTAAAAATAAAAGCTGCTGACCACGCATGAATGACATAGTTGCTTTTTTATGGTAACAATGTTTTTAAAATTAAGGATCGATTTCAAGTTGGTACAATATATAGTGATTATTCCTTTCTGAACATATTTTTAGCATCTGTAGAAGATATCATAATCACCATGAAATAATACCTAAGTCTTCTGACCAAGAAATATCATTTAAGGTGATTTGCTTTTAAATGGGTGCAGATGCAAACTGAAAAGGACCAGAAGGAAAATTTTAAAGGCTAAAATTGAAAGCATTAGAAAGTGTTTACATCATTTTTTTATTCTTGACAGTCTCATTATCACACTATCTCATTTTTGGTACCAGTAATTGTCAGAAGTGACAAGTTTATATGAAAGTGAGACACAAATTCATATGTGGAAAAAATGAGAAATTGTAAATTAGAGGTTTACTCTTAAGAAAATGTTAAGTACGGTTGTTGTTTTATTTATAAGCAGTTTAACCTCTCTTCATGTGATACTATAATTATTCAAAATAGTATTTATATTGTAAATTCTTTTGCACTTTCATATACATACGATATGATACTTATGTGTAGAGAATATTAACTAAAAAAGAAAGTTATGTTTGTGTAAAATCTCTGATAAATGGATCAATATGAGATCAGCCAACTAGTTAATGAATCCTGAGCTATTTAACTAACCTGAGAGCTTCTCAGTAGGAAACAATCTTTTACCTTATTCAGTTGGGTCACATCATTAAAAATTACTTCTGTAGTAGAGGTTTTCTGTGACAATTCACACACACATGTATGCACACACACACATACAACCCTACTGATTTAAAATACAAGATCTTCGAATACATCTTTGGAAAAGGTTTTAATAAATGATTAAAAAATTAGTATAAGCAAATAGAGGCTTTTTAGAGAGCTTTTCCATGTTATTATTTTAACATTCTATCAGAATAAACATAACATTCTATGTCTACATTGAATAAATTATATAGATAAAATTCTAAAATCATTAAAATTGCTGGCAGAATCTAAGAATATGTTTATGTAAATAAAACAGATGAGAAAATTTGGACTATTTATGCGTGACTTAGTTATGATATATAAATTTGGATTCTTGTTTAGTTACTTACAGGTACTAAAACCACGCATACACATGAAGCCACATATAAAATACGATTTAAAGCAAATGCATTTCTATATAACTACATTTGGCCTTCTTTGTGAAAAAGTAAAAATGACTGAGAAGCAGTCATGCTCTCTTAGTCTATTGGCAGAAGCTAGAGTACTCCTTTGTTTTGATAAGTGGTTCAAAAGCAAAGTTAGTGCCTCGAAGGCTTTTGGAGTGAAGAATTCGAAAGAGAGAAAGACTGGTATACTCACAGTGTCCCAGATTTTGAAAAACTGCTCTGATAGAGGATAACACAAAGATTTAATATTTAGAGTCTGGTCTCAACTTCTCTTCCAATCAAGGTAGTGATGTACCATTAGAAAAATTCATTAATACATGCTGAGCCTGACATAGTTCTCAAACAGCCCTGGAAAACCAGAACTTTAAATATGATCTTCTGTCTGGAACACTTACAGGGAAGGTATACGAGTACAAATGTGTGAGTCATTGTATATGTGCATGGCGATGGAGCTTAGATGACAGATTGCTTACTAAAAATGGCCTTTTAAAATTTCGAATTGGGAAATTTAAATAGAAAGCCTGGAAATTTATCTGTCTGTCTGTCTATCTATCTATCTATCTATCTATCTATCTATCTATCTATCTATCTATAAATGATGTTCCAAAATCACATGTGTGACTTTGTTCAGATAAAAGACAGTGTCCTGGTACCTGAGTGACTTCTGGAGAATCATTTGTTTTATTTCTTACATTAAGCATCATTTTTATTCAACCATAATCTAGTTCATGTAAATAGAACCTATATAACTAGTCAACTTATTATACTAATTAGGAAAAAAAAAATGAAAAAAGAGTAGCTACAGTCTACTAACAGTATACAATAACATAGTTTCCCTTTTCAATAAAAACAGTGAATGTTAACAGTGAGTATTTGAAAGGTGAATGACAGAACTCAGGGGTAAGAACAGATGATTAAGCAGTAGAGCTAAGATCTCTCCTTGCTGTATATCTTATACCCCACTGAGGTTAGCCTATATCTCTGTTCCAAGAGCATTTCAGATTGCTAGACAAAGTTCAGTGTGAAATCATTATTTTGTATATTTGGGAATTAAATTTAAGAATTCAGAGATTAATCAATGGACTATCTCTGTAGCATATGATCTGGCTGAAATATGCACAATTTCATTAGATTCTCTGAGTGTGGTTGGCTAATTCAACTTTAGCCAACATGTTAGGAATGCCTGGTAAATCTTCGGTTCATGATAATTGTGACCATCTTTTAGTTCTTATTTGTGAGTGTGGGTTAGAGACACAGTTTGTCTCATTGGAGTAGTAAATACCTTAGTCATTTATAAACCACCCTATTTAGAAATATGGTCCAGGGTGAAGTCAAATGTTAAAAGTACAGGAAGATTCTCTAATTCATACACTGTAGTAATATGGTCTGTGTTATGGTTAAATATTGGACTTTTATTTATTGGCCTTTTAATTAAAAACTCACAAGCCTGAGAGCACCTAAGACAAATGTTTATTTGTACTTAGATCTCTTAACATAAAATAACCTATCAAAAGTTTATTCCATAACATCAGCCTTGTTACATAGACAACATTTTAGAGTTAAATGTTCAGGAAGTCTGGTGGTTTAGTCAGTTGACTATTATATCTGATTTTTAAAATATCCCTTTGAAGAGATGTGTTTTATAAATAGAAAATTCTAAATACACTATTGTGTTTAATTTTTATTCTCAGGTTGGTGAGACCAGATGCAAGAAAGTTTGTACTTCTAAGTCTGACCTGAGATCTAATGACTTCAGCATTGTTGGAAGCTTACCAAGAGATTTCGAATTATCCAATTATGACTGCTATGGAAAACCTATTGAAGTCAACAATGGACTTGGGAAATCTCAGGCAAAGAACAACAAGAAGCCGCCCCCTGCCAAACCTGTTATTCCAACAGCGGCAAAGAGAATTGACCTTTATGCAAGAGCGCTGTTCCCTTTCTGCTTCCTGTTCTTCAACGTTATATACTGGTCTATATATTTATGATAAATCTTTTCCATTTATATAAAATAAAATCCCATTTCATTATGACTATCCTCATTCATAAATGCCAATCTGTGAAAAAAAACTGCATTTTCATAGCAATATATTGCATTTTGGATGCCATTTGATTGTAAGAAAAATGTGGCACCTTAATTTTGAATGGCAGCATGGTCTTGTTACATCTGTGCTCTAATAATGATGTATATATGTATAGCGAACATACTGCTTTAGGAATACATGAAGGATAAGCATACTACATAAAATAAAATCCAAACAATTTTCTTTAGTTAATGTATATTGCAAATACTTCAGATGATTCTGGTAATAAAACAATGTGCACGCTGAATCCTGTTATGATCACCATTCTAATGTATGTAGTATTTCAAATTTCCTTCCTTGTAACTTTCAGAGAAAGCCATCTTATTCTTGTATAATTTTAGATGGTATTATCACAGATTAAGCAAAAATTATATTACATATTGTTTAAACTTTGTAAGTAGAAATATATCAGCTATAATTATGTGGGCTCCATGGAGAAATAAAGTTCAAACAATGACTAATTTGTAAAATTAGCTCATTTCAAAGTGTGCCTGTGTTGTCAAAATGCCAGAAAATAAAACACAGTAAGCACTTTTGAAACAAAGGGAAGTCTGGATTTATGTAAATTCATACTCAATTCTGGCTTCTGATAAAATAAAAATAAAGGATAGATACACTGATCAAATATTTCTGATAAAAGAAATTCTATTTAATCCACCTTAAAATTTAAATATATTTTCATGTATTAATTTTATTGATACAGAGTATACAAAATCATTGTGCCTTAAAAGAGTGATATATATTTTAAATTGGAATATAGTACTGGATATGTGATTTCACATCATTTTTAAGAAACCCAGAGGAAAATACCCTATTACTAGAAGTAACTGGAGTTGGGAAAAAAACCCATAATCATTTAAGAATTTTAACTTCTTTATTTTATTAAAATATTTACATATTTTTAAGCAAAATTATTTTTTCTGAAATCATTTCTTATTTCTATATTTATTTGAATATTTTTAGATTTGTTATAAAACATTTAAAGTTTAAGTAAATAATATCTTTGTTCATGTTAAGGCTCACTTCTACTTATGTTATCTTTCTTGCTCAAAGTCTTGCTACTTAGATTTACTTCCTTTGATCTTGTTTCAACCTGAAAATGGGCACCTTTTGGTCTATAAGACTCCCATTCTTGCTAATATCACAGCCATTGTAACTTTTTTATTTCTCATAGCTAAAATTAGAACTGTCAGTAATTAACATAAACATGAGACCAAAGTAATATATTTACATTATTTGGAAAGTTTTGTTGTAGCTGAGAGTTTATATGGTCAATTCGATAATAAAATGTGTTTAAATATTTTTTATGCTAATTGCCATATGTAATTCAAGGCTATTTTATTGAAGACTTTAATTCTTAAAAGATTCTCACTGATTACTAAATTTAAAAAAGAGAGAGATGTGATCTAATCCTATATAGTCCTTCAGCACCCGTAGTTACAAAAGTTCAGCCATATGAATAGGTTTAAAATGCTACAAGTAATCCTATCGATGGACTTCAATATCCTGCTAGGACCCCAGCAATAACATTTTAATGGAACTGTGGTAAGAAAAAATGTGTCTTGGATAGGACTTAAACCATTTAATTTTTTATTTATAATAATTATAGTTGCTTATATTCTTCTTTATACTTGCAAGTTTTATTTATATTGGAGGTTTGATTTAGTTTTAAGTGGAAAACGTACCAGATGTAAGACATGTCTCATTATATAAGAATTTATTTATTGAAAATAATGTGAATGAATTTTTTGTAATATAACATTATAGCCTCTTAAGATCAATTTTAATACCCAAATATATATAAATAGCTATCCCACGATTAAGTGTGTATGTATAACTATGAATGGAACATTAGATAATGATCATAACAAAGAAGTACAATCAGTGTCCACTAACTGTTGCTTTATAATTGTTATCTCAAGGATTTGGTCACTTAGTCCCAGAGTAGTTCCGATATGTGTATTTTAAACATTATGTCTTTCTAACTGTTGCTTTATAATTGTTATCTCAAGGATTTGGTCACTTAGTCCCAGAGTAGTTCTGATATGTGTATTTTAAACATTATGTCTTTCTAAGAGTCTTGCAGTATATTTACCTGGATATTCAGTATCTCCAAAATAAAAATTATCTTCTCACAAATCCCTTGTTTTCTATTTCTGTCAAAGTCATCACTATTCGTCACTCATATTAAATCTTTCTCATGCTGTATATGTACACTTTCAAGTACCAAGTACTATAGATTCTCCCTCTTACACCCATTATCTCCTATTTTTGCTGTCACCACCCTAATTCAGTTTCCCATTCTTTTTTTTTTTAATTTTTTAAATTAAACTTATTGGGATAACATTGGTTAATACAATTATATAATTTTCAGATGTACATTATAATTTGACATCTGTATATTCTATCGTGTGTTTACCACCCAAAGTCCAGTTTCCTTCAGCTACCATATATTTGATCCCCTTTACCCACTTCACCCTCCCCCTACTCCCTATATTTGACCCCCTTTAACTATTTACTTACCCCCTCCTCCTCCACCCCCTATCCTCTGGTAACCACTAGTCTATATTCCATGTCCTTGAGTCTCTGTTTGTTTATCCTATTCATTTGTCGCTTTTAGGTTTAAATCCTACATATAAGTGATATGTGATTTTCAACTTTTTCTGTCTGGCTTATTTCGCTTAGTATGATTATTTCAAGGTCCATCCATATTGTTGCTAATGGCAGTATCTCATCTCTTCTTATGGCTGAGTAATATTCCATTGTATATATGTACCACAGCTTCTTAAACCAATCATCTATCGTAGGACACTTCAGTTGCTTCCATGTCCTGGCCACTGTAAATAATGCTGCTATGAACATCAGCGTGCAATTATCTTTATGGATATGAGTTTTCAAGTCTTTGGGGTAAATACCCAGTAGAGGGATTGATGGATCATATGGTAGATCAATTCTTAGTTTTTTGATGAACCTCCATACTGTTTTCCATAGTGGCTGTACCAATTTGCAGTCCCACCAGAAATGTATGAGGGTTATTACTTGTCCTGTTGATCATAGCTATTCTGACAGGTGTGAGATAGTATCTCATTGTGCTTTTGATTTGCATTTCCCTAATAGCTAACGATATTAAGCATCTTTTCATATATTTGTTGGCCATTTGTATATCCTCTAGGGAGAAGTGTCTGTTCAGGTCCTCTGTGGGAGTAAAAGCAAACCAAATGAATGGGACTACATCAAACTAAAAAGCTGCTGCTCAGCAAAAGTAATAGTCAACAAGGTAAAGAGACAACCATCCGAATGGGGAAATATATTTGCAAGCAACGCCTCTCATAAGGGCCTAATACCTAAAATACATAAAGAACTCATATGACTCAATAACAAGAAAAAAACAAACGATCCAGTTTCCCATTCTTAATCAGACTATTACGATAGTTTACAATCTCGCTCCACTATAACAATTTATTTTTGAACTAACTTTGTGATTTTCATTTTTTAATTACACAAAGAATACATGAATATCTTAATGTATTATAGAACAAACATGTATTTAGAGTAAGCATTTAAAGTTTCTGTTGTAGCATTCCTCTTTAAACTCTTCTCTCTCTTCTCAAGAGGTCACCACTGTCATGTATCTACCCAGACCTTATTCTAGGCATTTATAACCTCTATATAATTTTTAAATATATAAAGATAATTTAACATAATGGGATTTAACATAAAGGGTATTTTACCATGTGTATAGTTTTGCAATTTATTTTTCATTTAATATATCTTAGAGACCTTTCTATTTGAGGACACATTAGATGTTAATCTTCTGCCTTCTACTATTCTATAGTATGAATGTGCCTGAAATTAAGCAAGAATTTTGGTTGTTTTTCTTATGTAAAATAGTATTGCAATAAATTTCTTTATGCACATATATGTGTATTTCCATGAGGCAGATGCCAGAAATGGAGTTGCTGAATTTAAAGATGTGTACACATTTTAAATTCTGAGAGGTTCTCCCAAATTTCCCTCCAGAAAACTGCCAACGTAGATTTTTGCCATTATGTGTCCAAGCTCTCACAGTCTAGTCATCTCTTAACTTATTTTATGTCATTGACATAGTTTTATTTTTCAAAACACTTTTTTGACAATGTTCAGATGTTTAAAAAAAGTTACAAAAAGTATTACAAAGAATTCCCATGTTCCATTCAACCAGATGCCCCAAATGTTAATATTTTCTCAAATTTGCTTTATTTATTCCCCAACTGTGTGTGTGCATGAGACATTTTTTCCAGAAAATTTATAATAAAGTTGCAAATCTGATGTCTCCTTATCTCTACATACTTTAGTGTATGTTTCCTAAAGCAGGACATTCTTTCATAACCAAAGTAGTACCAGGTATCGAGATCAAGAAATTAACATTGATAAAAAGCTATAATCTAGAGACTTTATTCACATTTTCCAGTTGCCAATATATTATGTAATATTTATTAACATATAAATATAAATTAATGTCATGACAATTAAGTGAAATATGTGAGACTGATTGGATCCTGAACAAAAAAGAAAACCTAAAACTACAGGTATTTTTGTTGTTGTTCAGGATCCAATCAGTCTCACATATTTCACTTGATTGTCGTGACATTAATTTCTTTATAATAAAGCTGTGATCATGTTATTCTGCTCAAACATCTTTAGTACCTTGTATTGCCCAATGAACCAAGTAAAAAATCCTCTATCTAACATAAAATTCTTTCTTACTAAGTGTTTAATTAATTTTTGCAGCTGTTTATCACATACCTCTGCTCACCTCTTAAACTCCAACTAAACCGATTTTGACCTTTATGCATCATATTTAGCAGTAATTGGAGCACCAGGTTCAGCCAGGTCCTTATCCTTTCAGGTAAGTGATTAATTTTACGTTTCACTATTTCTCTTAAGTGGGCCATGTTTTATGTAATATCTCAAATGCTCATTTTAAGTAATATGTTTTCATTCATCATTGTTTTTTGAGTCATATGGTTTTTATCTCTGTTGAATAATGAAGTTAAAATATTTCCCATACATATGCCTTAAAAACTACTCAATTTATCATCTATATTACTGAAAATTTCAGTTTACATAAATAGATGGATATAAAATTTTAAAGTAGCAGATGACAAAGAATTTGAAATCTTTTTTATAACCTTTAATCAAGGCTTTCTCAATAGAATGTTATTACCTTATTTTAGAACAGTAGATTTATTTCAATTATATTTTCAAATCGAATGCATATGTTTATACAATATATCAAAAATTTAGCATTCACTAACTTCTCTCTTTTTATGTAGCTACACTTAACCTTTTAAAAGGTTATGGTAAAGTTCTGTCATAATGTCAGCTACATCAGTGGAGTAAAAATACTTTGTAGACTTATGATTACTATTAATAGACAATATAGATGTCATATTCAAGGTTAGTTATACTCAGTGTGTGTAAGCTAATATTTTATTTTTATTACATTGTGCAGTCTACCTATATACACGTTATGTATATGCATATGTTATTTTATTTTGTCCCTAACCAGCAAAAACAATGAGAAAATTAATGAATTCTATTTCAGTTGGAATTTCTGTACTCCAAATAAATGCATTCTCACTTCTATATGTATTTTTAAATTTCTCAAATCTCACATTCACACTCAAAACAGTTCTTTCTAAGTCCTCTCAAAGTAGAATACTAAACAAAAAAATCATAAATCAGTAAATGCTTATTGGGTGTTTAATATATTAAAGGTTTTATGTTAGCCAAGAATTGTAAAGATGAATAAAACATGAGTTCCAATCTTAAATAATAGTCAATAGAATGAGAAAAAAAGATATGCTTAATACACAAATCATTATAATATAAATCAGAATATAATGCATATTGAAAAGCATAAGAACAAACAAAATCAATCATTCGTCTAAAAGGAAAAGACCTGCTTTAAAGGAACATAAATAAGAAATACTTTAATATAGCTAAATACAGGCCATTTTACTATAGATTATACAATTTTGAAGCTAGACGTTAACTACAAGAAAAATTATGAATTGTAAAGTTCAGAAATATTGTAATAGAAAATATTAAAGTGCTATTTGAATTTTATTTCCTAGTTAGCATTGCTGAGGAAATAATGAGCAGTAAAGTAAATTTTCCTTAGTTAATGATGGAATGCACTTTACCTAATGTTCATTTCTTAACTAAAACTCCCATTTAATCTTAATCCTATAACTCGAAAGGATTTTCAGTAAATCCCAATTTCCAGCCTGAGGCAATTGCAGTTCAATTAATATCATTCGCAGTGAGGCAGCCAAAAGGAGGCAGAGCCCGCCATGGTTTAGCAAGAATTGCATTCAAACTGCAGGTCCTTTCCCAATCACCCAGCCAAATGGGGATTTTATTAGTCAATTAGCATTGTCTCACCCTATTCCACTGTTGACACATAACAGAACACATAACATTTTGTGAAATGGTAAACAAGATGAAGAGGCAAATAATTTTAGCTTTTGAAAAGCTCAACTTGGTTTATTGTATATTCCAGTGGGATGTTCCTTTAAGTGTTTACTAGAGTTGAAAATGTAGCAGGAGGAAAATGGAATTTACGAATAGTAAACACCCCGTCTGATTCTCTTTGAGGACTTCAATTTCATGTCATCTAGCTTTTAGGACTCTCCTCTCTAGGACTAGAATTTGCTATACAAGGGCAGCATCATATCTGCTTGCTTTACTAACAAACGTAAGTATTTTTTAAAATAAATCTATGCCAGAATCTACAAGCTTTTCAGCTACAAAGATGATCTTTAACTTATTAGCTAGGAGAATATTATATGGAACTCATTAGGAGGGAATACCTAATAAATTCTGCCTTGGACTATTATAAAGCCTCTTTCTAAACACAGCTGCACTTTTCTGGTTCATTCATTTGTATACTGAAAAGCCCTTTCATTCAAAATTCATCGAGTTTCCAATCAGTCCACTGGCATCTTAGAAGCTTTCAAATTTCTAGATGAATTAATTTAAACGTCTAAATAAAAATGCGAAATTTCCTAAACAACATATGTGGAACATACATTACATAAAAATAACCTAAGGGTCTAAAGTAAGCCAAAAGCCAATATTTTATGTAAACATATAGGGAAGCAGGAGAGAGTAGTAGAAAGACCCTCCGACTGGAATAATAATACCTGGATTATAGTTTGGGTTTGCCATTTACGACTCGCAAACCTTGTCAAAAAATCTTTTTCTCAGTTACCTTATTTTTAAAGAGTGAGTAAAAATAACAGAAGAATTGCTGATTACAATGTGTAAGTATGTCTTTCATAGTATTTACAAGCAAGAACTTGGAAACACAGTCCAGGCGAGAGTCCTTCTTATTATGGTAAATCTTGGCAAATTATCTTACATTTGTGAGCTTCAATTTCCCCATTATTACATGGGTAATAATGACAACCTAATAACATTACTGTGAGGATTTAATGTATTATTAAATGTAAAGTCCTCGGCAGAGTTTCTAGCACATAGTAAGTGTGCAATAAATTATAATTATTATCCCTTTTTACCTTTTTGTACTACCACTACTATACTATTTCTAGCACTAAAACTACCTGTAATGATGTTTCAAATTTTTCAAATTTTCTTTATTAACTTTGAGTATTAGGCTAAAAAATACACTGACATTTTGATATACAATAGGTGCATATTACTTCTGCCCTTTAGCAATTTTAGCACCCATAATCATTGAGATCAATTTAGAGAATAAAATAATTTCAGGACAGAAGCATTACCAGGAACTATAAATTGCATGTTAAAATATTCTTAAAGTTAGTAAAGGAGTTTTTGGAACACTTACTTGGATGTCCATGATTTAAAAATTAGGTTATGGGTAATGCAATATAATAATGCCAAATATTCAGAATCCATATATTTAAGGGTCATATTTTACATTTATCTTATTAAAAACTAAATAAATGAGACTATTTCAGAACTTTTTTAAAATAACAAGGAGAATAACATATTTATTCCCTAGATATGTTTAAAATGTACAAATTGAGCTCAATCTCTTATAACTCATGCATGCATGGCATTAATTAAAGATAATTAATGCTCATAATGATTATCCAGGAAAACTGCATGATTCTGAAGTTCTTTCTGAAACAGAGGAAATGCTAAATTATGCTCAGTAGAATTGTAGTATTAATATATTTTATTATATTTCTTTGAAAATCGGTAATCCAACTACTGAACATAATGGTTATTTTCAATTAATCAAAATAGTCAATCCGATTCTGTACAAATACTAATGTGTTGCATTCTGAACTCATATTAAAAATGTCTAAGGCCAACTTCTAAATAATAAAATCGTATTTATCTGTCCTTAAGGAAATATATTTTATATTGTAGCCACAATATTTATCCGTGTATTGAAGAAATATTTCTTAAGCACTTGACAAATGACAAGTATAATGCTGGAAAGGTACTAAAATGAAATACATATGTGTATAAATAGGTATAGGTGAATGTATATTTGTATATACATATGCATATGTATGTGTGTATACACATACACATACATACATACAGTATAATAAAATTAATGGGTGTTTTATTTTCAATTAAGACATACTATATTTTTGCACTTTTGGAAGTCCTGTAGCATACCTATTTTATGTATATATGCAACAGTTTCACATCAAGGTTACATTAGAAGCTCTTTGAGAGAATGCCTATTTAAGGATCAAATAAAATAAGTGCGTGCTACTTGATATAAACCAGATGGCCCACAGAGAAAAACTTAGTCTCAACAGGTTGTTCCATTTATTTATTTGTATGCTATTCATTGAAAAACACTCTCATTCTTGTATATACCTCAGGTTTATTCTGCCCCACCTCATAAAATGAACTAGGGTCTCCCTCACCCCATCATTCTATACATCAAGAACAACTTCTTTTTTCTACATGCCAGTGGTTCTGGAAGGAAACACACCCAGCTGCCTCCCTACTCATTTAGTCTGCTTCTTTTGGATTTACATGTAATTCAGGCTGAATCGAACTCCTTCCAAATAGGCCAAGTGACTCCTGTCCTCCAGGGGGTTTTGGCACCTGCAGAATATCCTATCTCAGTGTCTATTCATGGGTCATCATCTCTGATCACAGCACAAATTCTTCTTGCCTTTCCATCCTTCCACTCCCATGATGCTACCCTCCTCTAGTTCCTTCCATTCAATTCGTTTTCTATGTGCCATCTGGAATGCCCTTGCCTTTAAAAATGAAAACTTTACATCCTTAAGTTTTGTGTATTTCATTCCTTCCCCTGCCTTGCCTATATTCAATTAGAACTCTCCAGATAACTGTTTAAGGTTCTAATTTTAAAAAATAAGACAAAATATTCATATATTACTTATTGATAAGCCTAAAGGGGGCAATGGGGAAGAGGAGCAACACTGAACCAGCACTCACCTTCCGCTTCGTGCCTTTGCAGCCCCATTTCCATGCCCTGTCCATGTTTCAATACCAGTTTAGGGGACCCCTGGGTGGGGGCAGATGAAGCAATAAAAATAGAGAAGCTTTCAGTAGATGACTATGCTACAGATCCCAGCAGGAACCAGCTCTGCATGGAGCTAGTCTCTATGCATATAAAAGTTTTTCCCCTACATTTAAATGTGTATAATATTTGCATTCATTCTCTGAACAAAATAAGAATGTTAATCAGTTTTTTCTTCTTTCAACATTATTCTCTCAATTCCTAAAACTCCTATAATTGCCTGAAATTTTTATTCTAGAATGCTTTCTAAAACATAGATGTTTATTATTAAATTCAGCATTTATTCAGTATTTATTTAGATTTGTCAATATATTTTAGTGACTCGCTTGCTTATCCTTCCCTCGTGCTCCACTCCTATCTTTTTTTTCTTCTTATGGCATTATATTATTTAGAAGTTTTTCATCAAGGTATTATGTACTGTGGTAAACTTTATGAGTTCATGTACACTTAAAAATGTCTATATTTCTCCCTTATTCTTAAATGACTATTTAGCTGTGTATGGCATTTAAAATCTAAAGTTGTCTTCCCACTAATGTTTCAGATGAAATGTCTACTGTCACTCTGGGTCTTGTGGGTGGTTTTTTTTTGTTTTGTTTTGTTTTTGTTTTTGTTTTTTTTTGTAGGTAACCTGCTTTTTTCTCACTAATAGATTAATAGAATTTAGGATATTTTTTTTTTTCCTTGAGTGTCTGAATATCAACTAGATACTTTTTTCTCTTAGTCCTCAACAGTTAGTGGATTTCTAAATTGAGGGAACTGTCTTTCTTAGTTTGGGGAAAAATTTATTGTCTATTAAATTACAGCTTCACCATCAATTTCTTACTCTCTCTGTCTGAAACTCCTGTAATCCTCTTAATCTGTTCACTTTTAAAATTACCTAGCATTAAGCTTTACTAATTCTCTCAATGATACGAGTAATCATAAAACACAGAGAAGCAGAGGTTCAGAATTGCCAACAGTCTTTTTTCCTTGATGCAAACTCTGATGTATGATACGACATTGATGAACCTTGAGGATGTTATGCTATGTGAAATAAGCAGGTCACAAAAAGACAAATACCATATGATTCTACTTATATGAGGTACTTAGAGTAGTCAAAGTCACAGAGACAGAAAACAGAATAGTGGAATAGTGGTAAATAGGATCTGGGGGGAAAGGGAAATAGGAGGTTATTGTTTAATGGGTATATAGGTTCAGTTTTAGAAGATGGAAAGAGTGATGGAGATGGATGGTGATGATAGTTGTAAAGCATCGTGAACATACTTAATATAACCGATACACATAAAAATGATTAAGGTGGAGGAACAGAAGTCCAGATCCCTCACTCAGAATTTATTTTCTTGGGCTTCCCAAGAGATCAGATTGAATCTGGGACTTCACCTGAAGTTGCAACCATCTTGTTCTTGTTCCTTTTCTCAATCTAGCATCCCTTATTCCTTAGTTTCTCCTGGGAGCACTTCACAAATTACTTGCATTTGAATCTTTGGTTCAAGTTCTAGGAAATCTGACCTAACTAATAATGTCCAATTCTTGTCATGCTTCTGGGTAACTTTTATGTCTTAGAGGAGAGATGGCAAATGGGATGTATTTTGCCACCAAGCTCTTCTCTGACTTCCATTGCTGTCACTAATTATTACCATTGCACACACATACCATGGCTCTTCTCCTGCTCAAATCATGGGTGGCCTCAGAATTCTCTACAACATCCTTCATAAAACCACAGATAATCCTTAAATGTTTTAACTTTTTTATCCTCGATATAAAATGACAGTAAATAGCTGCAAAACTGTCCTTTTAAACACTCAGTCTCTCATCCCCACTATCTAGAGAATCTTATGTGTAAAATCAGATAAAACCCATGCTATATCCTGTTATATAGTCTACTTATAAGTAAGCATACATTGGTATTTTATTTTCTATATTCATTAAAGAGTTTTAAAGGGATTCTGCAGCTATGTGGTTAGAGAGAAAGACTACATGATTTTGTTGTATGATTGATCATTGGGATATCTTGGAATAATCATCAGTTTACTTGGAGTGTGCCTCACTGTTTTAAATTATATGAGCACTTAAATTGAATTTGGAAGTAAGTGTGTTGAAAGATGTGGTTCTTCCTTCTACTCCTTCAGGTAGCAGCTTCAAACTGGCTTTTCTGATGACCATTCTTTAAAAGACAGTTCAATTTATCATAGTGCTTCTGTTTAGTTCCGTTACTTATCACAATCTGTAACTATTTTTTATTAAATTTATCAGGGTGACATTGGTTAATAAAATTATATAGGTTTCAAGTGTATAATTTGATAATACATCATCTGTCTATTGCATTGTATTCACCACCCAAAGTCAAATCTCCTTCTGTCACCCCTTTACCCTTATCTACATCTCCCCTTCTCCCGTTTCCCTCTGGTAACCATTAAGATATTTTGTAAGCTATTGTTGGTCTTACTAATTATAAGAAAATATTAAATAAAAATTTTATAAGAATAGGGATCACATCTACTTGTATTTCAAAAGTCCATTGCCTGCTACAAAGGAAGAATTCAATAAGTAATTGATGAACAAGTTAATTATAAATGAAACAGTAAGAAGAAGCATATGAGGGCTGGTCTGGGTGGTAGATTGCATACATAATTTAGAAAATGAGAATCACATCCTATTCTTCACTACTATGATTTTATTTACATTATAGAACAGTGGGTCACACAGGGTTTTAGGAGTTTGACACGATGCTGTGTCAATTGGTCAATCACTAGTTCATGGTTGGTTACTTAAATTTCAAGGCCCAGTTTGTTCCTCTTTCAAGTAACATTATTCCTAATTGGGTTGCAATGAAGATAAAATGAGTGAGGTAAAATATTTCAACATCTAGTATCTGGCACATAGTAAATACTCGATAAAGACAGCCATTTCAGAACTTTTGGCATACAATATGTTTTCCCTTTTATATATTGGGAGGATAAATGGAACAAATGAGTATTACTCCTATATATAATACAATTATACACATCAGATTTTAAAATCCAACAATATTTTAAAATTATCTTATAAGTTGCCAAAGGAATATGAAAAACAAATCTTGATTATTAGTCTTGAAATTGTCTAGTGGAATGATGGGCTGGATGATCTCCAGTCTTTTCCATCTCATTTATGAACCAAGATTTTATTAGTCAGATGAATAATCTTATGAACATAAAAGCTGTTTTGAAATTTATACACCAAATATACCACATTGTAAAAATGATAATGCCAATTAAAGAATACCATGGATATGTGTGGCTCCTTTAGATCCAAATTTTCTTGCTAATCTGTGGAGAAACTTGAGCTGTATACATTTTATTCTAGTTAAGTTTCGCATTCTTGCAGTACCTTATCTTTATCATAACTAGAAAGCAAATAGTTCAACTGGTTTCATCCTGTGTCTACATTTACAGAAAATGTTATTTGTGAAGGTCAGATATTCCTGAGCTATGGCTACTTTTTCCTATCTATTCACTCTCTCAACTCTAAAAGCTGCTTGGAAGCCAGTGTTATGAAGGCAGCCCTTACTTGAGTCTGTGGTTGTTTTAACCTAATTTAATAAATTCTCTTTTCATCTCCTTTTGTTTCTACATCAAAGGGGGTTTTAATGTTTACAGAAGTAATTTAGCTAAGTAATTATTTCTTTTTCTGTCTCTTATTCAGAATTTAAAGATAGAAATTATTTTAATATTTGAAAATATGGCAACTGAAAGAGAATTTTGATGATTTTAGCAGAGACCAGAGGTACAACAAATAGAGGATATAATTTCCAATCATGATTGTAAGGAGAGTGTAAGGAAGGTCCACAGTACCCTTATTTTTCTAAATTAAATTAAATCTGATACTATGCCCTCACTTCACCAGGGTGGTGAGAAATTCAATTTTTCATAACTCGAAGGACCTTCCTTTTCCTAGGATCACAAGACAAACTGAAGAACTTAGTAATGCCTAGAAAATGGAAGAAGGAACTATACATAGTCGCCAGTGTAGCAAGTCATTTTCTGAGGCATGTGATCTTCACATGTGAGCAGTCCTATTCTTCCATGCAAGCATGAGCCCAGAACCCTTTCCCCAAACACCAAAGCCATTGTTTTTAGGGTTCTCCATCTCTCTGTCTCTACATGCCCCCCATTTTGGCTTTTATCAGCTTTTAAATCTTTCCATATTTTTCTGTGTCTTGTGAAGAATTCCATTCTCCACAACAATCAAGAAAAAGAATAAAAACTAAAGTAAACAAAACACTCATCTCTATCCTTTACCTTAGAGAAACTGCTGAGAGGTTTAGGTCTTTTCAGCCTTAATTTTCTACTAACTTCAGAACCACACCCTTCAATTTATGACAATTTAATCCAAATCCCATTATATCTGACCCTAGGGCAAGGGCATCCTTCTGCCTCTAGGACTCAAAGCCCAGAAAAACATTTCAAAAGGGGTTAGCACAAGGAAAGAGCTCTCATTCTTTCAAATGCTTCTGTAACAGGGAGAACAAAACATAAATTATTTATCTCTATAAATTATCATCCCACTAATGGTACCAGGACTGCTTGACATTAAGATAGGCTCTGTAATGCATTTCAATAGAAAGGAATGTTAATGGCACATCTGAATTAGGCTTTCATGTATAATCTGACAGAGTATTTTTCTAAAATTAATAATAAATTGTAAGATTGTGCAAATATGTAATTAACTTTTCAAAACTTCAGGTGGTTGGTGAGATTTATCTGAGGTTTCCTTTTCTTATTTCAATAAGTAACTTTGATCCTTTGGTGAATGTAACTCTAATACAATTTTGGTTTTAATGTCACCACCTGAAAAACATTTTGGTTAAAACTTTAATGCATTTATCCGTACCTGAAATAGAGTGGCAAAAACCTGTCATTGGTAGCATATCAGTTGGACACTGCTATTTTAATGTTGCTGTAGGAGGGCACAAGCAAACAAAAAACAACTGAATGACCAAAACAAAAATCTGCCTTTTTGCTATGATGTAATAAAATTGTATTTTAATTTTTTTAAATATCTATCCAACCATGATGTATTTTAGCACAGTCAAATTAAAAACAAAATAAAACAAAACAAACCAAAACAAAAAAACCTACCGTTGCCAAAAGGAGTGTACTGAACAAGAATATTTGTAGGCTAAAAATTCTTTTATGGAACTCATTAGCAGTGTCAGACACAACAATATTTATGATGTTATAAAACTGCTGAAAACAGAGGGGGTATTCAGTGCAGTTTAGGGTTTATTTGGGCCTTAAACCACTTTCATGGCCTTGAATTTCTCTCAAGTTATATATGTAGTTGCAAATGATGTTATTCCAAGAGAGTTTACAGTGTTACCGGAATTTATACAATGTTCAGGGAATAGCCTTTGAAATTAGGAGAAAGCTATGCTCACAGCAAATTACCTCTAAGTGATCAAATTAATATAAAGGTTTCTAAGATTAGAGTAAGTATGTTTCTGTACAAAGTCATAGCGTTTCTACTTTTTTGGAATTAGCCTTTTTTTCTTTCATTTCTATCTACTTTAGTGGACATGCTGGTTTCTCTGCTTAGCATTCCTTTCTCCCTCCTCACCACTGTTAGACGTAAATGTACATTCGATTAACTCCTGGCTTTCAAGGTAGGTCCGAAACCCAACCACTGCATTCCTTCTCCCCTGGACATACACACAGGGTTAAAGCTGGCCAGGTGACCTAAGAAAGCCAGTTGAGATACACTTTAGAACATCTTGTCAGAATGCCACAACCCAAGTGCTTTCTTTCTGGCTATAGAAAACACCAGTTACTACAAACATAACAGGAATTAATTTTAGACTAAAGATAATGGAAAAAAAGTTAAAGTGATTAGGTCAACCAAATCCTAATATAACATCAGAATTATAGTTCTATGAATCAATACATTTATCTCATTTTTAAAGCAGTTGGAGCTGAATTTTTTTTTTATTATTATATAAAACATCACAGACTTAACAACCAAATTATTCTTTTTAGAAAAGGAAATTTTATTCCTTCCTGCCTCGTTCAGGTATAGTAAGAAGCTAAGGACTGTTCTGCAGTTGTCTCTGTGTGCTCAAAAACAGTCTTCTCAGGTTCTTCAGTTATAATCTCCTCGACAATATCTGAAACTTATGAAGCCATTTTATGATGTACCTTTCTCATCCTCTGATTCTAGTGCCATATGTGAGAACATCTATGTACTTTATATGGTGTTCTTACAGTGACAAAACCTCAAGCTGCCGAAGTCTCAGAGAATTCTTTAGATATTTATACTGACATAGTCAGTCATATCATGATCCAAGCAGATTTGGGGTAAAGGGGATCATCTGAAATGGCACTAATTGTGTCATACTGTCTCATGGAAATTTGTAAAACCATCTCCTTCATTATTATCTCTCTCCAAAGGTATAATCAATATATCTGAACCTAAGTCAGAAGTATTTTATGCTGTCCTTAGGGAAACCAAGGTAAATAGTTTGCAATGTAAATTAAATGTTCCACCACAAGTCTCTAATATAATGGTACTGGATGGCAAGGGGTAGAACTTTGCTGCATCGAATAGACATTTGTACCGATTTGGATAAAAATGGGAAGGTAGAGCATAGAAATTTTAGCTCTGCAAGAGAGCCATCCCCTATTAGCCAAAAATAAAATAAAATAAAATAATGTCTACACATGGAACAGTTGCCTCCCAAGATGAAGCCAATTCTTTCTCACTTCAAGATGTAATTTCATCTTTAAAACGTTGAAAGAAAAAAAAAAAAAAAAAAAACTTGTCTACTAGAATGCTATGGTCAGAAAAAATAGCTTTAAAAACTAAAGATAAAGTAAAATTTTCCAGTGCAGCATGAATTTTTCCTGGGATAACGAAGGGACTTAGAAAGTTTCCATTAATTTAGGCAGCTGAGGATGCCCTCATTGCACCTCA
>NW_011888834.1:9059409-9074533 GCF_000151845.1 Pteropus vampyrus
GCAATGTAAATTAAATGTTCCACCACAAGTCTCTAATATAATGGTACTGGATGGCAAGGGGTAGAACTTTGCTGCATCGAATAGACATTTGTACCAATTTGGATAAAAATGGGAAGGTAGAGCATAGACATTTTAGCTCTGCAAGAGAGCCATCCCCTATTAGCCAAAATAAAATAAAATAAAATAATGTCTACACATGGAACAGTTGCCTCCCAAGATGAAGCCAATTCTTTCTCACTTCAACATTTCTCATTATCTTTAGGCCAGTAATAAAAGTTATATCCCACCATATCCTCAAGAGGGGTACAAGGACTGCTCTGAATGTGTGGACTTTAATAGCAGAACAATAAACTGGTCCATTAGATTGATGACACCATGTTAATTAGATATGATGAGCCAGAAGTACTAAGTCACTTAGATGCCTTAGTAAAAACATGTGTGATGAGATAAAACTCAAACGCTAGAGGGTCTGCCTCATAAGTGAAGTTTTTAAGCATCCAATGATCTAAGGCCATTTGCACCTTTTGCCATCCTCCACACAGGAAAAAGCAACACTTGGAAAATCTGTTTGGACTTTGTAGACAATGTGTACCACATTTGGAGATGCTGTTCTGATACATTTACTAGTATTAACCTATCCGGCAGTCAACTGGACTCAAGGAAATAAATTGCAATAGGAGGTTCGATTTGCAGTGCGAGCTGACACTTGAATCTTGAAACCGAGTAGACCCAATGCTACTTGAAGTGCCTGGGGCAGACAGAGACGCTAATATGGAGATTCTGAAAAGCCCCAGTAAGGGAATCACAGCACAGATGCCTAAGGTTCAAAGTTAAACTGTGCTCCCCTCTATTGGCAACTCTTCCATCTCAAAAGTAGCTTCCAACTTGCCACTGGGACCTGGTATATACTAAGCTTCTGTCCAGAGGATACTACATGATTCGATATCCTGATCTTATCTTGAGGAAATGCCATCATTTAATCCATTGAACCAAAAAATTCTATGTGCACAGCAGCATCCATTATAAAATAGAAATGGTATATACTAGACTGTGGAGAGGGAAATGAGCAATGTAATGGAGGAGATAAAGAGGTTCACTGTTTACAACATTGCCTCTTAGTATTCTCTTGTCCAGTAATAGGTTCAAAGAAAACTATAAAAACCCAAAAGACAAGAACATCAAGAACTCAGATCCTACAGAAATAAAGGCTGGATCACACACCAAGTAAAGCATTCTGTCTAGTTAAAGTGCTGACAAAAGTAATGTGGATATGGAAGGGTTATCTGAAGAAAGTGGTTGTGATTACCTATTTAAGTCTTGTAACCATCTACAGATTTGGGAACTGTATAGTTATGTTTTATGCTATTTATTTGTTTCTTTTCTTTCCCTTTGTCCCTTCCTGTGTTATATGAAAAACTACAGTGGAGGCCTGCTGCATAATTTTGGCTAGCAACGTGCCTTTCTAATTTTTGCTGTCGCCCATTGAGTAGGAGTCAAGTGTATTTTTAAAAAAGAAAACATTTGTGACAGTTGAATTTGATATTGTGATTAGGTAATTTAGTTAAAATACTTTGTAAGTTGAAAACATGTGAAAGACAATTGTTGAAATCTATGTTGAATGTTCTGGAAATCTATGTTGAATGCAAGTAAGTAAAAATTATTCTGTTTAAGAGTGAGTAACACAATCATAAAATACTAGAAAAGTCCTAAAAATTGAAAAAGATTTAGTGTTCAGATTTTTCACAAACATTCTTAAGTTCTTGTTCTACTTTAAAGAGACTGTAATGAGAAACTATTCAGTAGATTCATGCACAAGGTAATGGCTTGGTCCCACTCCAAATGAGTGGATAATGACTGTGCATTATTGGTTTTAAGTGAAAGTAGGATTTTTAAGGTATGCGTGTCTCTTCTCTTTTTTCAATTTTTTGCTTTAACTGACTTTTTCAAGAAATAGAAACTATCATGAAACACCACAGGCTGATGATTCTCAAAATTAACCTCCAGATGAGGCCTGTTCTCTGAGTATCAGAATCAGTCTCAAGTACTCACACAACAACTTGAGTGGATGTGGCCCCCTCAAAACCCTATAAACCAAACATGTAGAAAAGTGAACACATAACTTTGCCTACATATCTGCTCTCTACATCTCTTTCTGAGATGAGACAACATTTTCCTGGGCATGCAGCCTTGTACCCTGGGAGTTGGCTTTGTTTCTCCATATCTTTTATCTCCATCATGTACAAGTTTACTGACAATTTCTACTGTTTCCATCCTAAATATTTCTTGAAATCTATCTTTTATTTCCATCTGTACTATTATTCCAGATTCTCATCACCTCCATCAGGAATACAGCTTCATACCTGATCTCACTATATTCAACATGTTTTCCCATACTCACCTTCTCCAGATAGCCTCCAGTATGAACTCACCTCTCCACTTAAAACTCTCAAAATGATCTCCTTTTCCTATGGGATGAACCAAATATTTTGTACCATGGTCTGACTTATTTCTTTCACTCTTTGACTCACACTTTCCATTCTAGAAACATTACGCTGCTTGTAATTCCTGGACCACACACATGCCTTTCTTGATGTCACTGCATTTAAATGAATTATTTTGAGGGTCAACCAAGAAGACAACATAGGAGGCCAAACTATATTACAAAGCTGTAGTAATCAAAACAGTATGGTATTGGCATTAAAAACAGACACAGATCCATGAAACAGAATACAGAGCCCATAAATAAACCCACATATATATGGTTAATTAATTTTTGATAAATGAGCCAAGAATACACAATGACAGAAAGGATAGTTTCTTCAATAAATGGTTTTGGGAAAATTGGATTGTCACATGCAAAAAGAGTGAAAGTAGACCTCAATCTTATACCATATAAAAAAATCAAGTCAAAATAGATTAAAAACTTGAACACAAGACACGAAACCATAAAACTCTTAGAAGAAAAC
This sequence comes from Pteropus vampyrus, assembly GCF_000151845.1. Taxonomy (NCBI): domain Eukaryota; kingdom Metazoa; phylum Chordata; class Mammalia; order Chiroptera; family Pteropodidae; genus Pteropus; species Pteropus vampyrus. The sequence goes on from NW_011888834.1 coordinate 9,062,376, forward strand.
ATAAGGGGTAAACTCCTTGACATCGAACCTGGCAATGATTTTTTTGGATTTGACACTAAAAGCAAAAATAAACAAGTAAGCCTATATCAAACTAAAAAGCTTTTGCACAGCGAAGGAAATGATCAACACAATGAAAAGGCAACCGATAGATGGAATAAAATATTTTCAAATCATATATTTGATAGGATTTGATATCCAAAATATATAAGAAACTCATTCATCACAATAGCAAACAAACAAATTAACTAATTAAAAAACAAATAACCTGATTAATGAACAAAGGACCTGAATAGACATTTTTTCTAAGAAAGACACACAAATGGCCACCTGCTACACGAAAAGGTGCTCCATATCACTAATCATCAGAGAAATGCAAATCAGAACCACAATGGGATCACCTATCACCTTTTAGGATGGCTATTATTAAAAAGACAAGAGATAAATGCTGGTGGAGATATGGAATAATTGAGAACCATTGTACATTGTTGGTGGGAATGTAAACTAGGTACAGCCACTATGGAAAACAGAATGGAGAAATTAAAAATAGAATTATCTCAAGATAATCAGCATTAATAATTAGAATGGAGAAATTAAAAATAGAATTAATCTCAAGAAATTAAAAATAGTATTATCATATGATCCAGCAATCCTGCCTCTGGGTGTATATACAAAGGAAATGAAACCATTATCTCAAAGAGATATCTGTACTCTCATGTTCATTGCAGCATTATTCACAATAGTCAATTCACTGTGTTGTATATTAGGTTGTATGGAAGCAACCTAAGTGTCTGTCAATGCAAGAATGGATCAGGAAAATGTTGCATATATACATACAATGAAATATCATTCAGACCCAATATAGATAAACCTAGAGGGCATTATGCTAAGTGAAATAAGCCAGACAGAGAAAGACAAATATGGCATAGCATCCCTTATATGTTCCATCTAAACAAAAAAAAAAAGTCAAATTCATAGAAATAAAGTAGAAAAGTGGTTGGTGGGTTTAGGAGGCCAGGGGAAATAGAAAGAGGTTGGTACAAGGGTATAAACTTTCAGTTATAAGATGAATAAGGTCTGAAGATGTAATATATAACACGGTGACTATAGTTGAAAACACTATTGAATAACTGAAATTTCCCGAGAGAGCAGAAATTAAATGATCTCACAAACAAAATATAGGTTAAAGATGGAGGTGATAAATGTGCCAGTTAACTCGATGGGTTTAATCCTTTCATAATGTATACATATATGAAATTATGACATTGTAGCACTTTAAACATCTTACTGTTTTGTCAATTATACTTTAATAAAGATGAAAATAAAATTAAATGAAGTGTTCTCCATAGCCACATCCCAACTCTTCACTTAGATAACCTCCACTTGACTCAGTTAGGTGTTAGCCTTTGGTGACTCTCTTCCTACCTGAGCTCCAGGATATAATGTACATGATAGATTTTTCTTTGCCTCATCATATTATCTTAATCACAGGCTTATTTGTTTCATTTCTTATTGCCCCCCTCACATAGTCTTAACAATTTGCTTACTTGAATAAAGTCGAGGAACTTTATGAGGAAGATTTCTGTTACGTTCATCTTTTTATCCACTGTATCCAGCACATTATTTAGAATATAGCAGGTCCTTATAGTTTGTTGAATTAATTAATGAATTGAAATACTGTTTTTCAATAAATATTTCTGGTACAGGATTGCTATCTATTGGGATAAAATTAATTAAAATTCATATTATCGAAGTCCTTAAATAATCTGAAATAAAAATTTTACTTAATCTTTTGATTTTTGGACTTCATTTTAAACTCATAAAGAACAAAGTACAAAAGTTTACATTTACTGAACATATTTTGGCTCAGGTAATTGATCTAATTGAATCAGTGATTTAAAATTTTGCTGCACAAATTAATATTATCTCAACCAGAATAACTATTTATATTGATATTATTCTTTATCTTGATTAAAGAACTGAAACTCCCCAGAATGAGTATTTCTATTTATAGCCCTGTGTGAATAAAATCCTCATGTCTTTTATTTTTAATTTTCTCTATCTCAGCCAACAGGGTTTCATGTCATAAACCTGGGTTCCTTCTGTAAGAACCTCTAACTTTGCTATCTTCTGCTGAAACTAGCATGGACTTTCCTTTTCTAATGTTGCATCGGCTAAAACTTGTTCCACCAGTCATTTCAAAATTATCAGCCCCTCACACAAAATGACTTTCCTTCATGCAAAGCTTTTTCAGATTTTAAAGGAAAACTATTGTTTTCTATATTGAAACAAAAATTGAGTGGTACGGAAATTAAAATTTTACACATAATACTTTTACTAGTCTCGATGATAAAAACACTCTTACACGCACACATAAAACAACAACAGTAGCAACAAGTCAAGCAAACAAATGATAGGATGGATATCTTAATTTCTTTTTTCTGTAACTTATCCCTTGCTTCAGAACAGTACTTATATTTTAGATAATTACCAAAATCGAACAGCAGAGGGCAGAAAATAGCAAACTCTTTCTTTGAGCATGCTCTTCTACCCAACTGTACTAGTTTTAAATTTTTCAAAATATATTTTATTACTGATCAATTTAAGATACATTCTAGAAACAAAAAGTTTCTAAACATTAAAAATAAATTCAAGTATTTTTCATTTATTTTAATGACCATTTCTTCAATTTCAATGTATTATATTGACAGTATTCTGATAAATACAAGCTATATAATCTTATAGTAAATTTGAAAAAGTTTTTTGAATGATAATATTAATACGATGATGTTAATATTGCAGGAAGTATATCCAGATGTTGTGAAATTAAGTACTTTGTGAAAGACACATTAATAGAACAGCAATTGAATTACAAGTAATGCCTACTAAAATTTTTATTTCAGTTTTTATATATGAATTATAATTGGTCAGTGAACAATAATATTTGCCCTGAATTATTACATATAATTCACTGGGGACATGCTCTATGCTTCAGCAAATTCTTATTTTATATCTTTTGTTTTTATAGAATGTAATTCAGTCAATTTTGAGTTTATATTTACCCTTGACTTTGAAATAAATTAAGATAAAAATAGATTTGAAAAGCCTTCAAAAATTAATTTACATTGACCCACAGGTTAAGCATCACTATTGCTCCACATTTAAGCTCCTCTCTCTCTTGCTCTCTCACTTTCTTCTTTCATTCTAAATTACTTTGTATGGAATTGAAATTTTTCTTGTAATAAAAAATTGAATGAAAAAAAGAAAATGGCAGAGAAACTATTTTTTTTATTTTGCTTTGAGCTCTTATTCATTCTTTTATATATAACTTGAAATTTCAAATAAGAAATTATTTCGAATTATTTTTGTGCCTTACGTCACAACTAGTGAATGAATGAATAGGTAGGATGTATTTGATTATTATTTAAATTGTAAATTTGGATATATATTTATTTATGTCTCTGTTGCTATTTTTATTATTTATTTTTTAAAAGGCTAAATGCATTTTATATATAGTGAAGCGTTTATTAACAGACTAACATAAATTCTTGATGATAAAACTGGGAGTTATTTTTACTTGTAGTATGTAAGCTTAGTAATAAATTATGGATATGTTCACTTCCTGGTTTAGGAATATGCCTCAAAAAAACAAAAACAGAGAAGACCATAACCTGAAATCACAGAATTAAAGGATTTGAGAGCTATAGGGGCCACTTTGTTGATCTTTCTCATTTTTAAAATGGGGAAATTGAGGCCCAGAGTGATTAAGGGGCAAGTAGGAGATAATGTAGTCAACAGGAAGCTCTAGGGATGATATTAATGTGACAATTGCACAGGAAGGCAGCCTGGTAAACTAACTCTCTTGGCATTCTGAAATATTGCTGGTCATTTATTCCTTTAGTATTGTGGGCTCCAATCTTCTGCCTCCTGGAAACGGTCCCTTGTACTCAATCTTCCTTTATTTCTTTGTTTAAACCACAAAAGCCATTACATTTAGTGAGAAATTTCTGAAGCAGCAGAGAGAATTTCCAGAGCAGGTTCTCAGGCACCGGCATGGCAAGCATTTTCACGTGAAGCGCACAAATTCCACAGGGGGGAGTCCAGTCTTCAGTCCTCCACGCTAACTCCCATCCCACACACTTTTAATCCTTAACCTCATCTTTTGTTCCTAGTAGTCTCGAGGTCGCGAGTTCAAAATGATGTGAACTTAGCTGACTCTCCTTACTTAGGCAGTGATTTTTCATACTCACGGAAAAAGCGCGATAGGGTTTCTGATTTCTAACTAACTCTTTTGGAAAGAGTCTGCATCTCAGCGGCCTTTCTTGACATGCTTCGCTTATGTTTTGTTTTCTCCTACAAACCTTTCCTTCTTGGAACGGAGTCTTCTGCTTTCAATCTATATAAAGAAAGGACTACAAAGGAACCAAGTCTACATGTCTCCGCTACGAGAGAGTCTGCAGTGAAGGCTGCGAGAGATCCCCGCACCGAGCTGGCTCCGCAAGTTGGCATCACAGACCGGTGGAAGACACTCTAAAAGATGGGATTTCCATGCAAAGTATTTCCAAGTTTCAGTCTTGATCTTCTATACAGCTTTAGCCTCTAAAGATAGAGTATTGGGTTTTCCCTGGGTCATAGATACGTCACCTTTAGCTAAAGTTCACAATTTGTGAACACTTCTTCGATGGGTATTTTGTTTGCCTGTTCGTTTTATGGCTCAGTCAGGTGAGGCAGATGGTAGCCTTTCTATATAGCTAAGTAGGTTTTCTCAGGCTGTTGAAGATAAAAATCAAAATTACTTTTAACGTAAAACAACAGGGCCTGGTGACAGAATGTTTCACCGCCAGTAATTAGCAAGTTGGCTTCTCCTTTACAGCAGCCGGAAATCAGCTTTGCTGCATTTGGTCCAGGCTGGAGCATCTCCGCGGCAGCTGCAGCGGCGGCACAAAGGTAGAGCAGGCAGGGAGCGGGGCGCTGTCCTTGGTGCTGAAAGCCAGAAGCGCGCGGTGGGCACGAAGCTCGCGAAAGGAGGTCTCGCCAAGGGACAGCCGGGCTGGGCTCAGCCGCGCTTTCCCAGCGGCGAGCACGAGACGCTGCCAGGGCAGTGCGGGGTGCGGGGTGCAGGGAGGGTGAGGGGTGGACGCGCGCGCCAGCCGTCTGCCGCGAATCGCGCACGCGCGTCCGGGACTGCCTTCCCCTCTCTGTGACTTGCGTGTGTGTGTGTGTGTGTATGTGTGTATGTGTGCGTGTGTGCGCGCGCGCGCTTGAGAGAGAGGGGAGAGAGGGAGAAGAGAGCGCGAGAGAGGGTGAGTGTGTGAGTGCATGGGAGGGTGCTGAATATTCCAAGACACTGGGACCACAGCAGCGGCTCCGCTAAAAACTGCATCCAGCCAGTCCTCCGGACTTCGGGAGCAGGGACGGGGCGCAGGGCATCAGCGGCCACCAGCAGGACTTGGGAAATAGGAATTCTCCTGCTTCCACTTCAGGTTTTTAGCAGCTTGGTGCTAAATTGCTGTTTCAAAATGCGGAGGATCTAATTTGCTGAGGAAAACGGCCAACGAAGGAAGAGGAGGAAAAGGGGGATAAAGGGAATATTTTGTGGATGCTCTACTTTTCTTGGAAATGCAAAAGATTATGCATATATCTGTCCTCCTTTCTCTTGTTTTATGGGGACTGATCTTTGGTGTCTCTTCTAACAGCATACAGATAGGTAGGTACCCTTTGTGCTCTGCTTTTGAATTGTGCATAATTTGTTCACAGTGGACAAATTAATTCATGTCATGTAGACTTATGTCATACCTTGACTGCATTCCAGATTTAAATTGTCTAAAATATACATGTTTTTCTTGAGATAAAGCAAAGGGAAAAGACAATGTCTTTGAGACAAGAGAGGAAAAGGTCTTCTCATTTCTGACCCCCAGATTTTATTTCTGCCTTAACATTTTCCCATTTACCGAGATTCTCTACGGGTCTGGGTGCAAAGCTTGTGATTACGAGAAAAGGCAAACGTTTCTGGCCATCTACCTTGCCCTCAGACTCTCATCAGTGTCTTGACCCCTTGCCTACCATATGGATGTTCGACTCCCCGCTGCCCGTGTCTCTTGATGTGTTTATTCGGCCTATTAGCGTTAATAGACTCCTGTGCTGTTGGGCGCTAGCAGGCTCCTCTCCTTTCCCTCCCGGGCACTGACACTGTTCTCCTCCTTGGTGTTTGTTCTTTGCAGGGGGACTTTTTCCCAGGGGCGCCGATCAGGAATACAGTGCATTTCGGGTAGGGATGGTTCAGTTTTCCTCTTCGGAGTTCAGACTGACACCTCACATCGACAATCTGGAGGTAGCAAACAGCTTCGCAGTCACCAATGCTTGTAAGTAATGAATATTCATGTATTTCGGGTGCCGCACGCGGAAAGCCAGCGAGTGTGAGTGCAGGGTGGTATGTGCGTGTTTCTCTGTGTCAGTGTGTGGGTGTGAGTGACTGCACACGCGCGTGCGTTTGACAGCGTAGGGAGAAAGTGGCTGCAATCTCGGGGACCCCCGCTGGCTTGGGGGGAGGTGAGGAGGGAGCAAAAGGCAATGAAGAGTGTGCGCACTAGAGAGGTGGGGTGGGGGTTGGAGCAAGGTGGCTTCCTTAGGTTCAGGGAGTTCTAGCAGATCTTGAGTGCTTCAAGAGAAGCCCTCTCTCCCTCCCTCTCCCCACACCTTGCGCGCCTGGTGGCACCCTGCCCACAGAGAACACGCTGTTCCCCAGGGCGCGCTGTCGGGCTGTTGGATAGATCCCAAGGGGGACTGCCGGAGCCCGGCCGCCTGCCCCGGCAGCTGCAGCCCTCGCCTTCCTTCGGTTCCGGGTTTAGGTCTGCAGGCCAGCAAGGGTTCACTCTGCAGACCCTGCGAATCTTATATTCTCCGCCTCCACGGGACAGGTTGTTAAAATGGTTCTGGAGTTGGGCTCGGGGCTGTTACATAACGCCCACCGGAGGGGCGCGGCGCAGCGAGGAGCGAGGGTGACGCAGGCCCCAGCGGGCCGGGCCGGGTACTGGTGCGGGAGCGTGTCAATTTCTCGCGGCTCAGTTGAGCTTCAGCCTTCAGTTGAAGGGGGCGATTCTGCCAGGGGGGTCGCGGTCTGCTTGCAGGCCGGGTGCGCTCTGTTCTCAGGTAGCGGGTCTCGGGCAAGGGCAGCGAGAGGAAATGCACCTGAAAGCAGCTGGATCCAGCCGAGTTTGAAAATCTGAAGAAGTCTCTGATCAGCCATTTTAGTCCTTGTAGTTATCCATATTAGCCCTATCACTCCGCGCAGTGTTCTGGGACACGCAAGGAGGCTCTATCAAGGCTACAGACAAAGTCATGAAATCCAAGCAATTAAATCTCTAAAGGGTTTCAATGGAGAAGCTCGGCAGCTCTTGTCCCGGGCTCCCACCCCCGCGCCGGCGTGGGCTGTGCAGCCGCCGCCACTATATCTTCCTGCCCTCTTTCCAGCAGCTGCCATAATTTCCTGCCGACTGGGTTGGAGTAATTCTCTCCGGCTTTGATGTTCTCAGTTTGTATTTCATAGTTAACAATTTGGAGGGGGCTTTGCAGATGGTTCACCTCCCACTTTGGCTACAGTGTAAAGGAGCTAGCGGAAAATTACCACAGAAAAACACCCAACTGCTGTCTTCCCACATTAGACGAACAACTGGTTGCCATTCCACTTCCCCTTATTAAGCCTTAATCATATATATTCGATGGTTTAGCTTGATTATCATATCAGGAACATCACCAACTAATTTGGAAACCCCCGTCACCCGAATGAAGATATGAAACGCTTTTCTTTGATAGAACAGGGTCATTATGATGGTCATATTAGATCAGATGCCTAGATGTTTATAAGGAACCTATTTAAGAAGGTTTCAGTGCTATATGTTTTCTTCAAGTGAGAAAAGAAACTGGGGGATGGGGTGGAGGAGGAGCAAAAAAGGGGGGAGACAGACGCTTAAAGTGGATTTGCAGCTTTAAAAAAATCTACATAGAAGAATATAAGACTATCTTGAAAAATTTTAGTACTTACATATTATGTATTTTATATGCACACATGTTTAAGAAAAACCACTGTAGTTTAATTTTTGAAGGCTTTTATACTTCCCCTATTTACCTGCCAGATTTTGATTATTCATTTGATTTGATATCATTTCCAGTTTTTTCCTGAATTATGATTGACAGCTGTAACTAACTATGTATCTGTACACTAGTGTGAAAATGCTTTAAAAAGTAATGAACCTAAAAGCAAGACTATGATTACCGGAAGTATGTAGATTTTGAAAATGAGGTGAAAATAATTGACAGCTATACTTCTTGAAAACTGTCAATGATTCAGAAATTCACTCATTAGTGAAAATAATGAGAGGGCCTGACTGAGAAAATAACTGGTATGTCCACTGACCAAAATGAATATTCCTCAGGACAACATGTTGAATGACTGCACTGAGGCTTTGTAAAGACTAAAGATTAAGGTTAATTTAGGTTAGGTGATGAGGTTAGGTTCTCAGTCTCAATATTTTTGAACAGATCTATTTTTAATATAAATTTTATTGAAATAAGATACGCAGACAGACAATGTACATATATTAAACACATAACTCCATGAATTTCCACAGAATGAATACGTGCTTGTAATACGCACATGAATTTCATTTAAAAAACACACACACACTCAATCTGACCATAGTTCTGAGAAACGTCTTCATTTTACACAGATTTTTTTTGTTTGTTTTTCCCAGAAAATGAAGCTGAACTAAAAAATATATGTGTGTCTTCAGATCCCCAGATTACTCCTCTGTGGATTATTATTCTAGAATACTAAAACAAATGATGGTGAAGAATTGAATACATTTTCAAGTTTTCCATATGGAAATTTAGAATCATGGCATTTGCAGCTCCCATGTTATAAGTAATCTTACTGATTGCTAAAGAGAACTAGTGAGGCACTGTTATAGAAGAGAGACTCATTGGATAGAATTTTCTGGAGTTGACATTGCCTCATTGACCAGGCAAATTACTTAACATCTGTGAAGCTTTGTTTCTTCATTCCTTTAGAAATTTCACAATGTAGAGATTGTAAAATGAAACGGAGTGTTTGTATCCTTATTCATTTGGTTTTTTGTTTGTTTGTTTGTTTGTTTGCATAGGCAACAGAAAATGTAGAAATAGTTTAACTCTTTTCAGAGAGAGATGCTATGTAAACTACAATCACAAAGTTAGCAGTCAAGAAATGAATGGAAATATCTAATATTAAATTTGTCAAGATGAGTCTTGATGATTTAAATCCTCCTCAAGGTTTTTCTCCAATGCTTAGCCTTTGTTTTCTTGCCTTTGCAGTCAGGGTAGTCCATGATTCTTTCCTATATGAAGTGAAATTAGCAGCATCAAATAGGTTGATAGCTGAAATCAAAACGACTTTCTCTCATTTTTTACAGAAATCTAAGGAATTCTACACTTCAACTCCATTATTAAAATGTGTCATCAATCAGTGTTCATAAAGTAGCTTGTTCTTCCTCTTAGTTAAATCATAAAAATCCCACAGGGTTAATTTTATATCTTAATATCATAATTTCAAAATAGGGAAGATGTTAATTTACTAATTTAATTTAATTCCTGAGATGGAGGAACTTATTTCGAAATGTCGAGGTTGCCTTTGATTTAAGTATTCAGCAAGATCTACTGATGGGTTAAAGTTATGCAAATGAAATGAAGTAATTATATTCTGAACTGGGTAAAATGACTGTGCATCACACTGAACTCCCACATCCTTCTCTTTCACAGCCACAGTGGGATAATGCAAGTACCTATTTGTTCCCATTTGTTTCCATGGGTACCTGAGAAAATACAGATTTCCAATTTCTTTCTTTTTCTCTCTCCCTCCTTTTTTTGCCCCTTTCCATACCCTTTGCCAATCCCCTTCCCTTTCTTCTTAGCTATAGATAATACTAAGGTTTTTTTTTTTTTTCCTGAAGGCTGTTCAAACATAAACCTTCATTATGAGAAAATACAAACTGTAAAATTAGAAGAAAAAAAAAAGACTAGCATCTGAGTATCTGATTATTCAACAGCTGAAACCAGTGACGGGCCTCAAGAATTCCTTTCTCTCTCTTCCCTCTCTTCATATTTATTGAGGGCCTTCTAGTTATCAGAGGCTAAATGAATGCTTTCCTTAAAGCAATTTGTTGTTGGGTTTTTTTTTTCAGCCTTTCCCCTCTATGCTCTTTTGAATGGTTTTGAAAGCCTTGTAGGCCTTGACGCCTTCAGTGTGCCCTGGCCACTGTAGTCTTGTCTAAGAACTTTAGTATAAAGATGTGAAGATAATCTAGTAGTTCTTATACAAAAGCAAATTATTACAGTAATTCAAAGTTTTGTGAAAATAATAAATTTGATATTATATATGTGCATACACCACATGTTGTATATAGTTCAATAAAATCAACAGATTTTAGGAAAATACTAAATATTTTTCCATTCTAAAAAATTTTAATAAACTTTAATGCTGTGCTCATTACTAAAACTTGTTTAATACAGAATTGTCTAAACAGACTCTAAACATGAATATTTGATCCCATAGGGTTTGGAAGTAAAAATATTAAATAATAAATTTCCTGTTCAAAATCTTTTTCTTTTCATGAATGACTTTGACAAATAGCTATTCATCTATTTTAAAATAACTTAATAATTTTATATTTAAATTCCGTAAAAATAAATTATAAAAATATCAAATTTAAAGAAAGAGCAGATAAAAATCTACTTTTTCTCTAAGCCAGCAGATGGAGTTGTTGGAGAAAATATTGTTCTTCATAAAACTGTTGCGCAAACTGAATACCTTTTGAAACACCGTAAACAAATGTATTTAGAAAAATTGAAAAAAATATAAATGATATCAACTTCAAAAAATTTACTTAAAATGCTGTTGGAAAGATATCTGATTCTTTATAGAAACAGAGTGCCTTCGATGTTTGTTAAGTAGACTATCTTAAATATTCTTCTAAACTTGACTTATAAAGGCATTCAGAAACAGTACTAATTATAAATGCTCTTGGAGAAGAGAGAATTCTAAGATTATATTTTTCAGCCTTTAAGCCTTGATTCTCCAGATATCATTTTAAAGATGTATTTCTTATCACTGGATTGTAGTCATGAATTATTGAGATTGTATATCTGTGTTCTTCAAATTAATGTTTGCTGAACCTATAATACACTTTGTATAAATGCAACTTCATGTGCATGTGTGTCTGTGTATACACATATATATGTAAGATGTATATATGTATAGTTATAGATCTAAGTAGTTATAGATTTGTGAGGTTATTGTGTTTTGCCATTTTTGTTGAGGTAATTACCAAAACCTGGAGTTACTGACATATACAAAATATACAAAAATTTCATAAAACCAGAATGAACTTGGATGCTATTAAGCAAGGAGGGTGTGAAGAAAACCATGGACACATGTACCAATATACAGTATCTTACAAACCTGGTGGTGTAACTATTCAGTTACATTCAGCTGGATGTTACAAAGAAAGAAATAGCTCTTTGTATGTAAGAATAATTCATTTGTCATTGGATTTCTTGTAGACTTACATCCTTCACTTATCACAAGAGACTTTCAAGAAAACGATACATTATACTAAAGAGGAATTAAAGAATGGTGTTGGTTGAAATTTTCCATTTTCGATAAAAAGAAACTAAAATTTACTAAATGAAACTATAGAAGCTTAATATTAATAAGAAATTATTCCTGTTATACACCTTTTTGGGGTCTTACAGGCTTCGACCTACTGACTGGAGGTATGGAGTATTTCCATTTCACGTCAAGTCTTTAAAGTAATAGGGTCATTGCATTGTGGCATTATGACAAGAGAATGCTGATTCATGTCCAGATCTTAGATTTTTTTCATAATCTCTTCCAATAACACTTTACAATTTTGAAAACTTCTTAGAACCCTGAAAATTTTAGAAAAGGCTTAAAAAGATCAGTTGCTTTCTAATTATTCCAGCATGATTTGCTATATAATTGACTTTTCAAAGAGTATGTGTTTTTCCCTCCTCTCTTTCCTTCTTCTGCTCTCTTTAAAAAAAAAGTGGATAGATCTACTTAATCTGCACAGCAAATGCTATTATAGGAAACAAAATCTAAATCGATA
>NW_011888834.1:9076013-9078818 GCF_000151845.1 Pteropus vampyrus
TTTTTTTTTTTTTGTAATAGTAGTCTACCTTTAGGATTTGTTTTCCAATAACTTAGCTTTCATTATGTTGAAAATATGCTTCAGCAAAAACAAAACAAAACAAAAAAACAACTTGTTATTATAGAGTTTAATTTTCATACATTAGTTAACAGATTAGTGAAAAAAATTATCCAAAATTCTAACTACTAATTGATAGGTTAAGGTTGAAGAAAGTTTTAAAATTTAGAGTCTTGATCTTAATAAGTGTCTTCAACTGAATAGAACAAATAGGTTTGGGAGATACAAGGGTTATTATAGAAAGAAAACTTATCAGTAGCTTCTTAGATTGTTTTAATTTTCATATTTTTCACATTTCTCAAACAAAGAACATATATAACCCTTCTAGTTTTACTATTTAGATTGTTCTTCAGAATTTTACTTTATAATTTTATATAGTTTACTTATGGGTATGTTAATATCTACATTGTTTCCTCATTATTTCAATAGTATTTAAAATATGAGCATAAACTAGAAGTCACCAGCTCTATGGATGGTATGAAAGATGTGTGCTTTGCTAGTTTTTCTTGAGAGATACATTTCTGCTTATGTCATTATTTGCTTCTTTATTCATGTCTTGTGTTTATGAGTAATAGAAAATTTTCAATCTTGTTTTTAGTTTATATATGACATGGAGATATTGAGCTAATTCCCAAGCACTTTCACAATTTATAGCTTTATGTTTTACCATTTTAAAAACTTTGTACTAGTTTACAATGTAATTTTTAATTTATATTTGGAGATGAAATTTTAGGAACGGAGGCAACAATTCAAAGGGTATATTGAGGAACTTTATAGCTTTTGTTCTTTTAATGGGAAGAACTATAAATTTTCACCTTTTATCTCAGAACACAGACAAATCAGACTGTCATCTCAATGATAAACACATAAGTGCTTTGTCTATGAAAAAAAACAACTTGATTCTCTGCTGTTTATAGCCATGATATCCTAAGAAACAGAATAACATTAGTTAAGAGTCTGAACTTGAAACCCAATTCTAGTCCTACTATTAGATGTGTGACATTAGACAAAGTGCTTAATCTACCTAAGTTTTCAGTTGTCACTTTTGTAAGAGGGAATACCTATAAGATTGTTTAGAAGCTACACAATAGACATGAACTGCTATGTACTGTGCTTGGCCCATCTAGGTGCACAAAAATTAGTGAACTTGTATTGTTTCTTCCTGTGTTAGGAACTTTGGATCATTTTGATAAGCACTTGCTGTGAGAGGCAGAGAGTAATGAAAAATGCATTTCTAGTTTCCTGTTGGAATATTTTTCTACTGTTTATGTACCAGGGCACATGCTGTTTGGTGACAAGAGACTGATAAAATAACCACATAAGCCATTTAAAATTGTTTAGTGCACTAAAGTATGAGAATGATTTTTAAAAACTGAGGTGTTGAAACTCGAGTAGTACTATATCTTCTCCTTTGTCACATATCACTTACATTTAGGATGTTGAACAATTTGGAACTTTTATTCCTAGTAGATCTTTAAAACACATAATTAAGATATTTAACTGTGCACATTGTAGATTCCTAATGTTTTATTTCACTTAATTAATTAAATTAAAATAAAGAGAACACAAACTTTGAAATCAGGCAAATATGGAGTTGAATATGATTCATAGTTTTATGATACAAAGCATTTTTCCCTTTTGCAGAATGAAGCTGTTTCCTCATCATGCTTGATAATATCATTGGAAGTTTAAATGAGGAAATAAATACTTTGATTAATTTGTCATAAATGACATTAATAAATGAGCCTAATGTCTTCTTCTTCCCTGTATCTCAGCCCTTTATTGTGAACTGAACAACCATGCTCAGAGAAATGGAGGAGAATAAAATGGAAATTCTTGCCTTTAAAGAGCTTATATATTTAAGAGCTTTATATTTATGTATAACTTTTATCTTTTTAAAATACTTTCAGATCGACCTGGTCTTCACTGTATATCTGTAAAGTCTATAGGATAAATGGAATTATTCCTATACCCATTTCCAGAAGAGAAAATAGAAATGTAAGTGAGTTGTTTTAAGCTACTGTAAATTTGTGGAGGAGCTCTAGCCTAGAAACCAAGTCTACTGTGTCCAAGGCTAGGGACTTCCCCAAGTCTCAGGTGGCAGTGCAGCTAATATATTAATATGAGCAGACATGGATTGAAATTATGGCTGACATTTATTCGTTGGGTGACTTTGTGTATATCAGTTAAACTTTTAATCCTTTTGCCTCTTTTGAAAAATGGGGGTCATTGTAATATCTGCCTAATAATGTTATTGTCAGATTTAAATGATAATAGTTGCCCAATATAATATAGTGGTTAATGTTGCTAATTTCAGTGAATCCAATTCCCCTGAGTGCATATTAGTCACACATACTTAGATCCATGCTTTCAGATGCATGAAAGAGAAGGTAGCTAAGGAGAGCTGTGAAATTCTATAATTAATAAGCTCCTTTAATACAACCACTCAAGCTAATACTAGAGACTAGGGCTTTATTTTATTATCATGTTTAGTGTGTTCTTCATCTATAATTCCTCCCTCGAAATACAACAGATCAACAGTAAGAACTGGAAGTCACACATAAATTAAAGAAATGTAGATTCTGGTTGTGACTATCTGATACTGTTTGGTTACCATTTCCACCAGCAATACATTTGAGCAAATGAGTAGGGTAATGGGTAGGGTAACATTAAACATGGAACAAATTCATTGTGACTTCTCTCTATGGATCAATTGTCTGCATCTTGCCACTAGTTGGCTGGGCCACT
>NW_011888834.1:9081969-9084453 GCF_000151845.1 Pteropus vampyrus
CAAACAGAGTGAAGTTATTACTTTGAGTATACTGGGCCTTTTATGGAAGCTGTGATTCTCAGTGTAATCCCCAAAGTCACCTATTATTTTTATTTCCTGGTAATAATTAAGGTAGTATTACATACTTCAGGGTTTGTTTATGCTGCCGGGTTTAATCTTCATCCATGAAATGAACTCTATTTCTCTTGTGAAAAAAAGGACATTCTGCTTTCCCTTTTCTCTTTATCTGTCTGATAATAGACTTGGAGTTCCATGTCATTCAAAGGAATAGAGTCCAACCTAAGAACGGACCTCTTGAATCTTCTCCAAATGCCTCATTAGGATATTACACTTTCTGAATGGCTTAAGAACAGGATTTCCTTGTGAGAAACTGTTAAAACCCAATAACTTCGGAAAATAGAAAGATTAGGAGGCTTTGTGGTATTACTTAGAAACATGATAAGTGAAAAATCCAATGATAAACTATCAGGATCTCAAAACCCCAGGATGGATATCATGCTAATAGTAAAGGCAATAAATTGTCAGTCTTTGGGGATGCCTTCTAGGGAGAAAGATTTAAGACCTTTCTTGATAGTCTATTTAATCGCAAAATAACTCTTCATGTTAAGAAATCCTGTGTTATGTCTAACTGAATTTTATCCTCTGTAATTTAAATGTCCTATCTTTTAATCAACCCTCAGAGAAAACAGCACAAAGATCTCTCTTCCTCAGCATGGTGGGACTTCGTATACCTGAAGGTAATAAATAAACCATTCACTTATTTTCTATGTGAGGAACTTATTTTTCTCATTATATATGACCTCATCTGCTTTTATTAACAAATTAAGGCCTATTAGGTGCAATAATAATAATTTCTAGCTAATTTTTATGATAGTAGAGGTTTATATTCAATATAATTTATGTATTTTATATTGAATATATTCCAATATTACATTTGTTTTTGAAACAACTTCATTATATTGATGACATACATTCAATAGGTAGTGATGCTTGCTGATCTTTTCTGTTTGTTTTTTATTTTTTTCTTTGCTATTCTTGTTTTGGTTAGGAACCCTAACTCTGCTATTTGTTAGCTATGTGATATTAGCCAGACTAGTTAAACTTTCTTGACCCCAATTACTTTATTTGTAAAATTTGAATAATGCGATATTGCCTCTATGATAATACTTAACATACTAGATACGTAGAAAGTGCACAACAGATGCACCCTCTCTTCTTGCGTGCATTTTATTTTTGTTACATGTATCATATGAAACTAATACATATACTCACATATGAAATATGTTTGCTAACTTTACCCTATTTTTAGCAAACAATTTTTATGACATAATCAGGCTACCTGTATTTTGGTTCCATACCTTAGTGTATCACTCTCTTCAAACATATAAACTACAGAATGGGAATCAGGTTCATGGAGTTTAGTTTGCTTTTGACATGTTTACTTTGGAATCCATTCGGGACTTATTCTTCTAAATAGCTTTGAGCTTCATATCTTATCATATACTCTAGAATGTCAAATATTTAAATTAAAATGATGCTATTTATAGTTGATACACTATCTTTTTTATAATTTGTAGACATTTTCACTTCTGAGCTTAGAGTTGAGTTTTCTTCTCAGAAATATTGAAGTTATTATTTTTAATGTTCTCTGTTTTTCTTAAGTGTTTTAGGAAACATTCTCATTGTCTTTACCGGAGGAAGTAGAAATCTTGAAGGAGAACCACTATGATAGTGTTAAGACCTACTGCCATTGTGTCTTTATTATAAAGAATATTTATGATTCCTGAGCCTTCAGTTGAATAATGGGCATGTTCTGGGGCCATTACTCCAGTAAAAATGATTATTGATTGCTTATAGTGCAACCAACTGACTGCTGTGATCTACAAATATTTTCAAAACCACCATTATGCAGATACTCAAACTGGAATTAGTGATTGTGTATCAATGGGGAAGCCAAGAATCATTTCATCCCACAGATCGAAGGAAAATAGCTTCCTTTTGTTGATAGATACTTAAAGCTCCAGGATTTAAGTTCAAGACATAAGTTTTACTGCTTCAATATTATATTATTTGACAAAAGATATGGTTCATGGAAAGTAAAATGAGAAGCATAAAACCCATGTTATTATATTTTATTTCCTGAAGAATTTTAATGAGTTGAAATACATTTAAACTTAAAGCAAATTATTGTATCTTAGGAGACTAAGGGCTCAGGAAGAAAAATATCAGACTGTGCTATATCTTATTACCAAGACACAGGGAAGTTAATTATTGCCTGCTATGGTGATATCTGGAGCAGGGTCAGTTTTCACAATTGAAGAAATGAGATTGTAAGGGTGAGTCTTTCTTTAGACTCACCTGGATAATGCATATGTTAAATAAATATCTAGAGACCCTTCCTTATTATTCAATCTATAATAGGACCAATCCAGTTTTGAAGATTTCAGTGGGCCCAGTCCCTTCTAATGTTTGCAAGGTATAGAT
>NW_011888834.1:9084503-9094548 GCF_000151845.1 Pteropus vampyrus
TTCTATTCTGTTGGAAAGGTCTCGCAGGTCTGAATATTTTTGAAACAATTACTTGTCCAGAGATTATTTTCTATAAATAATGGAGACTCATTTTGAGACGATCTAGCCATTGATAATGAGTAAAAATAAGAAAGTCTCATGAATGAGTTAAAATTTTTCATTTATAAACTATTCACTAGCTTATTCTGTGTTGATTTTCATTATTCTGATACTACCTCATATTGTATTTAATAGCACATGTGAACTTTTTAATGTAGTATAGTAAGAACTTGGGTCAAAATTATTCTTTAAAGCAAATCCATATATTTACAAGATAAAGTTATACTGATTACTTTGAATTTAGGCCTGAGGTTGAATACTTTGAATAAAAGTCAAATATTTATCTTCAAATTACTTATATGTACTTTTTTGTATGCATCAAAAACTTATCACAGGGCTTTCTTTTTAAGTTAAATTTAATTGGGTGATATTGGTTAATAAAATTATATAGGTTTCACGTGTACAATTCTATAATACATCATCTGTATACAGCATTGTGTACTCACCACTCAAAGTCATATCTCCTTTCACCACTGTATATGTGAGCACTTTTACTCTTTTCTAACTTCTCTCTCCCCCCTTTCCCTCTAGTAACCACTATATTGTTGTCTGCGTCTATGAGTTCTTGTTTGTTTATCTTGTTCATTTGTTGCACTCTGTTTTATATTTCACATATGAGTGAAATCATACAGTTCTTGACTTTTTTCATCTGACTTATTTCACTTAGCATGATATTCTCAAGATCCATCCATGTTGTCGTAAATGGCAGTATTTCATCTTTTCGTATGGTTGAATAATATTCCTTTGTTTATATGTACCACATTTTCTCTATACAATCATCTGTCAGAGGACACTTCAGTATTTGCATTTCTTGGCCACTGTTAATGGTGCTGCAATGAACATAGGGGTTCATATATCTTTACGAATAAATGTTTTCAAATTTGGGGGAAAGATATTCAGAAGAGAAAAATCTCTGGCTAGACCCACTAAGGAAAATGGAGAAAAGACTCACATAAACAAAATCAGAAATGGATGAGGAGAAGTTAATGATGGACACCACAGAAATACAAAGAATCATACAAGACTACTATGAAGACTATATGCCACCAAATTCAATATCCTATAAGAAATGCACAAGTTCTTAGAAATATACAACCTTCCTAGACTGAATCAGGAACAACTGGAAAACCTAAATAGACTGATCAACAATAAGGAAATTGAAACAATCATCAAAAACTTCCCAAAAAGTAAAAAGTCCAGGACCAGATGGCTTCACTAGTGAATTCTACCAATCATTCAAAGATGATTTAATACCTGTCCTTCTCAAACTCTTCCAAAAAATATGAAGAAGAGGCAATACTTCCTAACTCATTTTATGAGGCCAGCATTACTCTGATATCAAAACCTGGCAAGGATAACACAAAAAAAGAAAACTACAGATCAATATCTGTGATGAATACAGATACAAACATATGAGCAACTTGAATACACCAAACCTTAAAAAGATTATATATCATTATCGAGTGGAGTTCATTCCAGAAGCACAAGGATGGTTCAACATACACAAATCAATCAATGTGATACACCACATACATAAAGGATAAATATATGATCATACCAATAGATGCAGAGAAAGCATTTGACAAGATCCAACGTCCATTTATAATTAAAACTACTCAATAAAATGGGTGTAGAAGCAGAGTACCTCAACATAATTAAAGCCACATATGACAAACCCGCAGCTAATATACTCGATGAAAATCTGAAGAACTTCCTTCTTTACCTCTTTCCTCAAACTTTTACCAGATACTTGTTCTATGCCAATCTCTTTGGTAATGCCTGAGATGACAAAGAACAAAATAAGGTTTCTAAACTGGAAAGTATTAATGGGTGCAAAATCTTTTTTTTTAATGGCAAAAATAGAAGTAGTTAACCTAGGTTCATTAGATGATGTTCTTATTACATTAGAATATATAGTGTATTCATTGTTTCTAGATCATTTACAAGTATTATCCTGTACCTCGGATATATATAGATTTGAGTCAAATTATCTTAAGCAGAAGTGGTAATTCTAAACATTGTGAAGACACCATAAAAAAAAGTCCTGATGGAAGGTGAAAAATCATTGTCTTATATATTGACTTAAAATATATTGTTGAAAAACTGAAGAACTAGTGATATTAACAGTAATGTGAATTGCAGATATTCCAAAACTAATTTTAATTTTAAATCAGATTTGGAGATGATAATTTTTATTTTGCATGATTTTTTTTCTTCTGCCAAAAGCACTTCAATTCAGTTTGAACTGGCATAGACTACAGAAACTGCTGGGTGGTCTTTATGTAAATTAATTTGACTTGGATTGTGTTATTTAATTATTATAAATACTATTTTAGCTTGTTACTGAAGAAGCAATTTGCAAGTTTTACAATGTTTTATAGAATATTAAAAATGTTGATACATATGGTTATTCTGAATAATTGAAAAGGC
The DNA here is from genome assembly GCF_000151845.1 of Pteropus vampyrus. NCBI lineage: Eukaryota > Metazoa > Chordata > Mammalia > Chiroptera > Pteropodidae > Pteropus > Pteropus vampyrus. The sequence continues at coordinate 9,087,033 of NW_011888834.1, forward strand.
ATTAAGAGCCTGCTTTCGCTTTAATGTTAAAACAGATTTTATACAATCTAAACTTATTATAGCAGTTTGAAAATTTCAGGTGGAAAATCATGATTATATAAAAAATTTATTCAGTTTTAAAGAATAGAAAAAATATATAAAATAATTGAAATATTTGTTAACAATAGCTTTTTGGTATTGTGGTGATTTAAAACTTTAAACACGAAAAAATAGAATTTAGATTCTTAAGGTCTTTTTGAGTTTTAAAAATTACAATGAAAATAACTTATATATGACAATTTTTCAACACTACAAAATGGGATATAATAAGTAATATGTCTTTTTCTCCTCCAATTCTACTTCTCTTAGTAATCATCATCAATGGTTTCCAGGAATACTAGTATAAGATACACACTCTTCTTTCTGCATCTTGATCGCTTCCTATGTAGCATAAATTGGAACACTTCTTTTATCTGTACCAAGTTTCCTCTTTCTTTGTAGTTATTTCATGGTATTCTGTTGTTATTTAGCCTGTCTCTTGTTGATGGCTGTTTCCATCTTTTTCTATTTATTTTAATAATGTGCACAAATAGGTTTGCAGAATAGATTCCTATGAGAGGAATAACCAAGTCAAAAGGTATTTGCAATTAAAATTTCACTAAATAGTCAAAAAAAGTATATCACCTTACAATCCTACGTAGTATATGAGTGTACCTATTTCTGCTTACTCTCACTAATAGTGTACAGTGCTAAACTTTTTAAAGCTTTTGCCATTGGTATTTCATTGCTTAAATTTAGATGTTAAATTTTAACTCATTAAATGTTTCTCAACCCATTTTTTTGCAGTTCTGTGTGTGCGTGTGTGCGTGTGTGTGTTCATGCACCTCTTCATATCTTTGCCCAGTATTCTATTGCATCGTGGGTATGTTTTTTACTTACTGATACATACATTAACACATACTTTGTCGTGTTTTGCAGGTATTTTATCCAGATTTCTGTCTTTCTTTTAACCTGTTCATGATTTTTTAGAATCATGATTCCAGTTCATAATTTTTAAGAATGTATTATATTCTTAAATTTATAAATTCTTATTTTATTGCTCCAGGATTTTTGTACTTTGTTCAGAAAGACTTTTCCCACTCCAGGTTTTTTTAAAGAAAAAAAAAAAAACGCATCCTTTTATTTACTATCCATCCAATTTTGGTTTCATGATTCAAAATGATTATTTGATTGATTTGGATTTATTTGGTATAAATACTGAAGTAGGGATACAGCTTTATTTTTTTCCTTCATAAAGTTAGCTAATTGTCATAACATACATAAAAAATCTATCTCTCCTCATTGATCTGAAATACCATTGGGTTTTATTCTTGAGTAAATAGTTCCTCAAAGAGTTAAAAAAAATCAGGGAATTCACCCAGAAAATGAAATAAACAGGAATAAAACTCTATTACAGGCAAAAGAATGTAAAGTTATGCAAGACACTTGTTTCCTGAGCAGTGCTGTTCTTATAAATTGTGCTTTTGTGTCATTGGAGTCTCAGATCAATAAAAGAGGATGTCAGATTTAAACATTAACTGAGCCCAGAAGGATAAATAAAAGATTTTGTTATGTTTCTTGGCTTGTGTCACAGCACTAATATCACTTATGTGTACTGCTAGTTTTGTGTATTTCTTAATCTATATCAAGATTAAAGTAATAAGTTATGATTATGACTTAGTTTTTGAATATAATTTTGAAGTTAATTCAGTGTAATAATCCATGTGTTTGCAAATAGAATATTAAAACTAAAGACTGCAATCTGTATGCAATAAAGGTAAAGGAACTCAGACACTCATGGTTTTATAAACTAATATATAGTTTCATCCTCAATTTGTCTTAAAAACCAGTTATGTGCTCTCTAAAACCAAATATCAGGCTATTTGTGGCATAAACCTGATTTGAACTGGAATTCTAAATAAAATACTAAAATGTTACTTGCATCAATAAATACTTTCAGTTTGTCTTACTATATATGACATTCACTGTGTATTTTGGGCCAAACATCAGGAAAATTTATATATCTTTAACCATTGTATTTTTAGAACTCTGAATGTAATACGGCCTTGAAGTATATTTTCTAACATGTTGCTTTTTTGTGAGCATAAAAAAAAAATTTAACTTTCAAGATAACAATTTTATAAAATGTATTTTATTAAATTACTACAAGACTCTAGTCATCTGTTTATATTTTAATATATCTTTTGGTGAATAGAAAAATTTTACTGTGAAAATAAAAAATTTTCATCAGCAGAACTGCAGTGCTAATAACTTTTTATGCTATTGCTTTTTTTAAAAATTAAATATTTTGCAAATACTGACTTGGTCTCATTTCTTCCCTCACTCATAAAGGCAGAGAAAAGTGTGTAAGAAAAAGCCATTTGATGCCAATCTACTAAAGATGGAGGATGTACCACTAAGGGGTGTGTGTAATGCAGTTCTGGTATAATGTAGAAGGATGAAGGTAAACTATGGAAGCAGATTTTTCAAAAAGACTTCATGGAACACACACCCTGTTCTCTTTCAAAGAATTGCTTCTGCTTTGCCATATGTTCACTTGTGTCCAAATGGCTATTAATATATGTCATAAGAATTTTCTGTTTTTACTTGAAACATCAGTTTGCATTAGCTTTCCATTTTCTTTTAATATTCTTTGGCAAGTTTAGATTTCGAAGCACTCTTTTATCAAATTGTCCCACTTTCTTTTCATTTTTATTTGTTTCTAAGTTTTTTCATGTCTTTTATGTCATAATGTTTCTAAGGTGAATCTAATTCATGATATATGTAAGCATTCCTTCAAAGTTAATATAAAAACTTTGCTTTACTCAGTTTTAATATAAAAACTGAAGCCCTGATTAGAATATTTTTCCTAATTATCAAATTACATTAAAGTAGAAAATTAAGACAACACAAAAAGTAAAAATCACTAACTTTACACAAAAAATAATCACTCATTAATATTTATATGTGTTATTTTTCTGTACTTTTGAACTTAGATTCATACCTGAAACATTTTTGGATGCCAGTAAAGCCATTTGCAAACTTAATTTTCATAGCTTCATAATATTCATCCCCATAATTTAATTAACCGTATCCTAGTTTTGAAGATTTTGTTTGAATCATTTTTTTATTTATTATAAAATATTGCTGCAAATGAAAATCCTTCTGCATTTGTATCTCTCCTCATTTCTGATGACTGAAGTATAATTACTGGATCAAAGACCACAAAGCATTTAGCTAATTATTTCTGATATACTTACTCTAAGGAAATTATACCCTTTTATAATCCTATCAACAGTCTATGAAAAGTCTAATAGATCCTCAGCATTACTGTTAGTTTAAAAGTCAGCATATATTTGATAGCTAAAAATTCTTTTGGTTATATAGTTCCTTGTATTTATTACACATTTATGTTTCTTATACAAGTTTTGATTATAATCTTTTGTCCAATTTTCATTTCTATCTTGGTGGTTTTTCCTGTTGAATTGTATGAGTTATTTATGTAAGATCACTCTATCTGGAGAAGATGGGTGTAGGGCAGGGGTCCCCAACCCCCAGGCCATGGACTGGCAGCAGTCCTTGGCCTGTTAGGAACCGGGCCACACGCAGGAGGTGAGTGGCAGGAGAGCCAACGAAGCTTCATCTGTGTTTGCAACCACTCCCCAATGCTAGCATCACCGCCTCAGCTCCACCTCAGATCATCAGGCATTAGATTCTCAGAGGAGCACCGGTCCCTGGTGCCAAAAAGTTTGGGGACCACTGGGCTAAGAAGTTGCATATCCAATAATTAAATGCTTCAGCCAGGACAAGGACCATGCCACTTCAGCTTTTGCTTCATTGGTTAGAACTATTCATGACAATGTCCAACGTGAAGAGAATAGAGACTAACCATTCTTGTGTACAGAATAGGAAAACTGCCTATTGGTGAATATTAGTAATGTCTTCAATAGATATGGCCCCTTTACCAATCAAAGCTTTAAAAAATTTTGCCCTAGTTTATTATTTTTTCTTTTAATTTTGCATAGGACTTTTTAAAAAGTATTGTTTCGAATACATTTGTTTCTGGAATTTTTCCCTTCCAATATATCTGCACAGACTTAACACTTCCAATAACAGAGAAAGACAGAAAGGGAAACAACTTGCCTCCGCTATCTTTACCCACCTCTAGTCTCTCTCCTTAGAGATGGCCACTCTTAAACACTACTATAATTAAATACTACTATAATTCTTCTAGTGGTTAACTGTAAACTAATAACCTAATTATATAATTAACTTTACATTTCTCTATTGTTTTTTATTATAATTTGTATTAATGTATTTGAAACAATGTTTTCTATTTCAATAGTTAGAGATGTTATCTTTCAACTGGCCTACCTTATGATAGCATTTTTGAGTAAAGATTTTGAGTCAATTATAAATACATCCTACTCTGTATTTATAATTGGTCTTATATACATTATATATAGATTTATTCTAAAAGTTGAAAATCAATAAGTATTATTTAAATAACAAATATATTATATATATGTATAACTTTTTGCTTATTTTTATTGCAGAGCCAAATACCATGCTATGATTGTTTTTCCCTTTACAATTTTTTTTCTTTCCTGGATATTTGGAATTCTCAAATTTTCTCTTAGCATTATGTGCTTTAATATATGTAATATATGTACATTACTATCATATATGTAGTTCATGAATTCTAGTCTCTCCAAAGACTACTTTCCAGCTTCCTTATACAATCGGATGGACTACTCTTGAGCCTCCTGTACAACTGACATCTTGGGAGAGCACTGGTTTTCTGGTTGATCACCTTTCTAATTCTTGGCTTATTTCTTCATATGCTTTAAATCCACTTCTCTTTATCACTTATAATAAATTAATATAAAAAGCATTTTTCTTAAAATAATAGAACTGTTCATTTTGTCTCCTCTCTCCTGTTGTCTCTTCATAGGTGATAGATAATAGAGAGATGATAGATAGATATAGATAGATATACACATATATAGATAGATATAGGTAAATAAAGCCTTGCTGGATATTGATTTCTAACATGAAAATCACGTTTCCTTAGAATTTGGAGGGAATTACACACTTATCTTCTATTATCACATATTGTTTAGAAGTCTAATTCTTGTTCCTTTATGTGTTTATTTCCTTTTTAAAGTTTTCAGGATCTTCTTTATCTCACAATAATGTACCTAGATGGGCATTTTTTTCCCCTTTAAGATCTTCAAAATTCTCAGCCATTATTACTTAGAAGATTTGCCTTCCTCTATTTTCTCTATTATTTCTTTTTGATAGCTGTTTATTGACTTTTGCCCTTCTCATTTAGAATTTATTTGATGTAACATAAACATTTGAAAGTAGGCTAGCCATCACATTTTTTCATGATATTATACTTTTAACCATTATTTTTTATTAATATAATGCAGTTAAATAAATTACATAGCATTTATTTGACTCCACGGAGCACTAACCAATTCTGAGATTGTCTTGAAAAGTCATACCTAAATAATACTTAACCAAATATTTGCTTTATTTTTCCCCTACCCATTGCATGGCTATTGGAAAATACAGCTTTTGTGAACTTTTGGAAACTATAGAGAATCATTGGGATAAGAAAAACATATTTTCTAGGTGGTGATAAAAGCAATACAAAAGCAAAGACTGAATATTAGAATGAGGGAAACAGATGAGCAGGAAAATGTGAGCAATGACATAAATAATAAAAGATATTTGGTTTGCTCGTTGCACATTACTATATAATATTCTTGTTTCATGTTGGTAGTTCCCTTTTTTTTTTGGTATTTAACTACAAGTTATGTTTTCCTCTTTGCAATCGTTCTGTAAAACCTATAAATTCACAACTTTAATTTTCGCCGTCTCGTTCACTTGGGAGAGTCTTTATACTAGCCACATAATTGAATGTTTTATGTATTTTTGATACTTCATCTTAGGTATATGACTTTTGAATTTTAAATTGGATGATCATGATAAGCTTCATTTCTAGATTCTTAAGTCTAAAGCACAGATAGGTTAAGGCTTCACATATGTTTTAACAGATATATCAAATAGGAGTACTCAATAGAAAAAAATATTAAGTATATTTGCTAAAAGAAACAGAACTGGAGATTTAGAGCTTTCAGGTTTTTTTATTGTCAACTTCTCCTTAGTCTTTTCTTTGTTGATAATGGAGATGATTTCTGGCCTCAGGAAATGAAAGCACACTGAAGAGGTAACCACTCAAATGATACATTACTGACTTGGAGAAAGTGCAGTTCACTAAATAATATTTCTTTTTCCTGATGAAACCTTGGAAGATTGATTTGTATGCTTTCTGATGATAGATAGAAATACTGGGGAGACTGCTAGTCTCATAATAACCCTTTCAAAGAGTTTAATACTTCTTCCCTAAAAAGAATATGTAGTTGATTCTCATTATTCACAGTAGTTAGTTACATTCTATAAGATCACTGTCACACACACACACACACACACACACACTCTCTCTCTAAACTAGTGAATACTGAAGCATTACTTCTGGGGAAATATAGTTAGGTTCCTGTGAGCCTCTGGTCACAACATTTTCATCAAATGATAAATACATAAGCTTGTTCTGTGTGTATTTCTGTTTCAGACACATTATTTAATATATATTGTTGATTCACTAACATCGAACTCATGGCCAACAGCGCCATAACTGATGCCTGAACAAAGTTTCTCTGACACATGTATTTTCTCTGTAAAGCACATCATAGCCATCTTGTACTTAGAGACACTAGACAGAACTTCATCACCATGCTTGGGCTATCTTTAAACAACAAAATCGTCAACAAAAAACACAAAAATGCAAAAAAAACCAAAATAAAACAGCATTAAATGAACTGTGAAAAAGACACTTGTTCAACCTCAGCTGGGTGACATGTGTATCGGGCAATTGCTCTGCATATCAGTGAATGATTGCAAAATTGCCACCAGTATTTATTTGGGGTTACAAATATATTTTAACGAGTAGGTGAATTTGCAAGTACAAAATATGCAAATAATGAGAATTGACTGTATTGTTTGATTTGAGCCAATTTTGGCAATACTACTAGCTATTTTTTTTAGTAGTTTAATAGAATTTAAAGGATTTTTACCTTGCTTTGAAATGTTTATAATTATCTCTGCTGATAAAGTACCTCGGATTTGAAAGGATACGAAACTGACATTACTTTAAACTCTGCAGAAGGAATGAAAGGAAAAGATAATGCTTATTTCCACAAATTCAAGTTCATGATGGCATAGCTGAAGGACAAAGCATTTTATTTTATGTTTCTTTCTTTAATGAGTCCTCAAAAAGAGAAAAGTCTAAAGCACTAAAGGACTTTATACTCCTTTGAGGTATAGAAGCAATAAATTTTGTGAATTGTGTTGTCCTAGGTTTTTCTACTTGTGTTTTGCCAGTCTTCTCACTAGGAACATCAAAGTGCCCAAGGAGATAAATAGAAGGATG
>NW_011888834.1:9097903-9099426 GCF_000151845.1 Pteropus vampyrus
GCAAAAATAACAAATAATGAAAAGGATATGACAACTGTGATATATAATAAAAGTGCCTTCCCCTCATCCTTTTACAAAAAACAATCTTATCTTATTACTAAAGTAAAAATCCTCCTCTCCTCAAGTGCTTCGTGATACTGGGGAAATACTAGGACATCAGCACAGATAGATGGATGTAATAAGAGAAAGTGCTTCCTATTATCCAGCTACGCTTGCTTTTCTTTTTATTATTTGCTATATTTCTGTCCTGTCCCCTAAGTTTTCTTCCTTTCACCAGTTTTTAGAGGGGTGGGGAGTGTGAAGGAGTATAATCTTGAAAAGAGAAACAGAAATCTAATTAGCTTAATTACCTGGATTTAGTGCATTATCAAAGAACCTTATATATCTTCAAGTTTTATACTTAAATATGTCATTTTAAATGAAAGACTGCAATAATGATTAAGAGAGAGTCAAACTCATGTCATTGCATCAGGAGATATGGAGAATTGCAGAAGAGACATGCCATGGAAAATGTCTTAAAAATTATTTAAAACCTTTAAAAATGTTTTCTCTAAGGGTGTTTACTGTAAGAGAAATAATATACTAGTATCCTGGGAGGGAAAGAAAAAAACAATATGTACTCCTAGCTAGTTGTTTTGTTTTGTTTTGTTTTTTTAAGAAAATTTTTTTTAGTCCATTCACTCACATATTTTTTTTTGCTTATAGAATAAAACTTTTTCATTAGATTCTGTTCAGTTAAAAGTTTCACCTTAGGAATTATTTTATTACTTAGTAGTTTTTTTTTCTAAATTTTACCTCATTTTTCTTGATACTGACAGCCTGCTGATGCCCACCATTAATGTCGACATTATGAATAAATTGTGAAGCCAATGAAGATGCATATCTTTCTAATAAAAAACAAGCAGGATGAATGCTCTTCCAATAATACTGCTAAAAGCAGTGATTACTACAATAAAATGTCCATTTTCTAAGATTATTTTTTGCTTCCTGTAACTGTGGGTCTGGAAATTCAGTGGAAAATTGATATTCATTTATTTATTCATTCATTTAAAGATTAATACAATCAGTAGGACCGCTGGGACAGAAGCCTTATATACTAGTTCAGTGATTCTCAAAGTGTTGTCTGATCTAGGATTCATGAGACCCTGAAGAGCATCCATGAAGTCAAAATTATTTTTATAATAATAGCAGGACGTTGTTTGTCTTTACACTTTGTTGACTTTGTGCTGATGATGCAAAGGCAGCCACTAACATGCAGCAAGCAAGGCAGTGGTACCAAACAGTACTCAGTATCAATTGTATTCAACACTTTCACAGGCTTACCAAAAAAAAAAAAAAAATTTGCTTAAGAATTTGTATTATAAAGCTTTAAAAATTGTTGATTTTATTGAATCTTAATTCTTAAATAGACATGTTTTTACATTCTACAAAAGAAACAAAAATATGTATGAAGCACTTGTTTACTTATTTCATTGACCACCTTTTTACTTGAAGGAACAACAAACAGTTATTGAGACTTGGTA
>NW_011888834.1:9101884-9105220 GCF_000151845.1 Pteropus vampyrus
TTTTAGTAGTTTAATAGAATTTAAAGGATTTTTACCTTGCTTTGAAATGTTTATAATTATCTCTGCTGATAAAGTACCTCGGATTTGAAAGGATACGAAACTGACATTACTTTAAACTCTGCAGAAGGAATGAAAGGAAAAGATAATGCTTATTTCCACAAATTCAAGTTCATGATGGCATAGCTGAAGGACAAAGCATTTTATTTTATGTTTCTTTCTTTAATGAGTCCTCAAAAAGAGAAAAGTCTAAAGCACTAAAGGACTTTATACTCCTTTGAGGTATAGAAGCAATAAATTTTGTGAATTGTGTTGTCCTAGGTTTTTCTACTTGTGTTTTGCCAGTCTTCTCACTAGGAACATCAAAGTGCCCAAGGAGATAAATAGAAGGATGGGTGGCAGTTGTGTGTATCTGTGCAAAATGTGCTCATCGTCTAGCCATGTGTTGGGATGGATATAGGCTTTACATGGGCGTAACAGAATCTGGGTATCATTCTGTCTCTTGTGAAGGATTGTTCTAAGCGTTGAGGATAGTGGTGAGGAAAACTAGAAAAATGTACATCCTCATGAAGCTGACATTAAAATGGAGTGTGTGATAAATTAACAAACAGAGAAAAGACTATTATAGGTTGGGATATACACTTTAAAGGAAACCAGTAGGGATATACGATGGAGAAATTAGATAAAGACACTATGTTAGGTATATTCCTGGATGAGATGAGATTTGAATGGTGACCAGGTAGCTGAGAATTGGCCTGACAGATGAAGATTTTGGGAAGTAGCCTCCCTGGTGTAGTACAAAGGGCCTGAATGGGAAAAGTCTTGGTGTGACTACATTGAGGACTGGTGGTAATAAAGCCAGAGTGGCTACAGCACAGTAATAGACCAGGACAGCAGGCAAAAGAAGCATGAGAGGTCAGCAGGAGGCAAAGCACAGGATACTTTGAAAGTCACAGTAAGCAGTAATGTTTTAATTTATGCATATTCAAGATTCCCACATATCTCAGACTGAAAGGTAAACAATAAGCAATAAAAGATCTTAACTCTCTCACTACTTTGCTTAATCAGAGCAAATGTCAGCAAAAATATTCAATAGGAAGAAGCAAATACTTCTCACATCACAAAATCATTTTAGGCTGATGAAATTATCTTCGTTTGATTTGGATTTGCCTTTTTTTTTTTTTTAAGGGCGGGGGGCATCTGTTCAATATGAACAGCTCCCTAGAAATGTCTTAGGCAACAGTTTTTATGCCTACAGGGACTTAAGGTCTGCTGCATTGTGAATTGCCCTGCATACATCAAGTTACTGATATTATAGTTGTTATATTTCAGGATCTTCAAGTTTTTTCCCTTACTGGGTGCTGAAACCATTTTCCTAATAATGCATCTGTCAGTTCTGACTTCCAAACATATTCGTTGTGAGAAACAAGAGACCACAGACTGGGCTAGTGTGGCCTGAGGGTCACTATTCCCCTCCTTAGCTCCACATGCTGAGGTTGCTAATTTTGAGGATGAATTAGGTCCTCCCTGAAGCCATGTCACTGCCTATATGAACAGCCTCTGTTCAGAGAGCCAGTGTCAAGAGAAATGTGAAATTTAATTTACTCATCTTCTGATCTATCCTCATTGCTTTGGCCAAAACATAATCTTTGCTGAAAAAACAGCTTCTTAAAAACACATAATACCAGAAGAATTATCATTTTCTAAAAGTTTATATTTTCCCAATTCATTTATCTAATGGACAAAAAGAGGCATCGACACAGTAAATGAGGTGAGTATTTTCATATACTAAATGGCAGTAGACAAACAGAGTGAAGTTATTACTTTGAGTATACTGGGCCTTTTATGGAAGCTGTGATTCTCAGTGTAATCCCCAAAGTCACCTATTATTTTTATTTCCTGGTAATAATTAAGGTAGTATTACATACTTCAGGGTTTGTTTATGCTGCCGGGTTTAATCTTCATCCATGAAATGAACTCTATTTCTCTTGTGAAAAAAAGGACATTCTGCTTTCCCTTTTCTCTTTATCTGTCTGATAATAGACTTGGAGTTCCATGTCATTCAAAGGAATAGAGTCCAACCTAAGAACGGACCTCTTGAATCTTCTCCAAATGCCTCATTAGGATATTACACTTTCTGAATGGCTTAAGAACAGGATTTCCTTGTGAGAAACTGTTAAAACCCAATAACTTCGGAAAATAGAAAGATTAGGAGGCTTTGTGGTATTACTTAGAAACATGATAAGTGAAAAATCCAATGATAAACTATCAGGATCTCAAAACCCCAGGATGGATATCATGCTAATAGTAAAGGCAATAAATTGTCAGTCTTTGGGGATGCCTTCTAGGGAGAAAGATTTAAGACCTTTCTTGATAGTCTATTTAATCGCAAAATAACTCTTCATGTTAAGAAATCCTGTGTTATGTCTAACTGAATTTTATCCTCTGTAATTTAAATGTCCTATCTTTTAATCAACCCTCAGAGAAAACAGCACAAAGATCTCTCTTCCTCAGCATGGTGGGACTTCGTATACCTGAAGGTAATAAATAAACCATTCACTTATTTTCTATGTGAGGAACTTATTTTTCTCATTATATATGACCTCATCTGCTTTTATTAACAAATTAAGGCCTATTAGGTGCAATAATAATAATTTCTAGCTAATTTTTATGATAGTAGAGGTTTATATTCAATATAATTTATGTATTTTATATTGAATATATTCCAATATTACATTTGTTTTTGAAACAACTTCATTATATTGATGACATACATTCAATAGGTAGTGATGCTTGCTGATCTTTTCTGTTTGTTTTTTATTTTTTTCTTTGCTATTCTTGTTTTGGTTAGGAACCCTAACTCTGCTATTTGTTAGCTATGTGATATTAGCCAGACTAGTTAAACTTTCTTGACCCCAATTACTTTATTTGTAAAATTTGAATAATGCGATATTGCCTCTATGATAATACTTAACATACTAGATACGTAGAAAGTGCACAACAGATGCACCCTCTCTTCTTGCGTGCATTTTATTTTTGTTACATGTATCATATGAAACTAATACATATACTCACATATGAAATATGTTTGCTAACTTTACCCTATTTTTAGCAAACAATTTTTATGACATAATCAGGCTACCTGTATTTTGGTTCCATACCTTAGTGTATCACTCTCTTCAAACATATAAACTACAGAATGGGAATCAGGTTCATGGAGTTTAGTTTGCTTTTGACATGTTTACTTTGGAATCCATTCGGGACTTATTCTTCTAAATAGCTTTGAGCTTCATATCTTATCATATACTCTAGAATGTCAAATATTTAAATTAAAATGAT
>NW_011888834.1:9107320-9135823 GCF_000151845.1 Pteropus vampyrus
AAAAGAAACAAAAATATGTATGAAGCACTTGTTTACTTATTTCATTGACCACCTTTTTACTTGAAGGAACAACAAACAGTTATTGAGACTTGGTAATTTTGCCAATAGTTTTTTGAGAAATAACAAAATCAGTCTGTCACTTTAAGAAAAACAATTGACAGATTTGGGTGCTAAATTATAATATTCAAGCTTTTAAATCAAAAATAGAATTTTGGAAAACATATCTGCCATTGTGAGTTTGTCACCTTCCCAGTAATTAAAGACTTCTCAGATGAGTGGTAATGTTAAGGAATATAACATTTTGATATTGCATAATGAAGTGTATCAACATTTGGAAGCTCTGTTTAACTAAGTGTACTGAAATTTTCCAAATGACCAATGTATAACATTACAAAATATTATATATGAGATTTTAATGGAACATAGTACAGAAAGTTCACTTATATGGTTTTAGATTCCACATTACAAAACCTTTAAGAAATGACACTTATCAACCTTTAGTGCTGTTTCAAAGAACAGAAATCTGAAAAGGCTATGAAATAGTTTCCTCTTTTTAAATCGCATATGTATGTCAGGGCAGGTTTTCGTAATATATGTTCACCGAAGTAAAATATGAGAATCTTTTTCTTTAAACATTAAAAAGATTCGCTAAAATGGAAAGCAATGTCACTTTTCATGTTTTTAGACAATATATTTTCATAAAATGTTATTAATGTTAGCTTCTGATGAGCTTATTATCATTGCTTTAAAATAAATTAGTAAATAAATATTTTAAAAATCTCTCTGCTTTAATTTAAAATACAGTAAACAGGGGTAAGTATAACTAATATAAGCAGAGGGTCTTTGAAGTCTTTGATAATTTTTAAGAATATAAAGGAATGATGAGCCCCAAATGTTTGAGAGCTAATGTGCTAGGCTATGGAGATTTTCTTTGTTGGGACTTCAAAGCTTGAATTGAAAACATAAAGAAATAAGAACTTACAAATTTGAACTTCAAATTTTTTTTATCGATTTCTTCCACAAAAACTTATTGAACTTATTATATTTGAGAAAAATTGCTTTTTATAAGGATCAAAACTTTTAGTGAGGCTTTGTTGCTTGTCCTCTTTTGGATCCCACAAAATTGATCCAAGCAAAGAATTTCATTGGAAATTTTACCCCGGCAATAAGTCAAGTTCAATGTTTATCATCCTGCTTCCCCCACACTTTTAGCGGGAAGCGAAGTTTATCTTATGCTAATCATGTTAAAAGCAAAATAGAGAAAATTTTTATGTATTCTTAGAGAAGATTTGTCAGATACAAGTAAAAGCAAGTCTATTTATCCAAAAAGTAGTCATTTCAAAAATATTTTAAAATGAAAGTACACACACACACTTGTTTTTTTACCATGGCAGTCATAGACTTAGATTAAAAAATGAGAGGAAATAATGCTTTATTTTCTGTCTCGAAACTCACAAATATGTGATTATATGCTAAGGATAAAGGAAGTTGTTTAGTTATTGAAGGGAAAATTGCATTAGTCTATTAATGACTTTGGGACAATTAGGTAATTATTTGAAAAGATAACATAAGCTCCCCATTTCTTATATGTACTGTAAAAACATACAGAAGAGTGTTTATAGTCCAGGGATGGAGGTGGTCTTTCTTAGCATATGTCCAAACAACATGAACCATAGGAAAAGATTAATAGATTTGATAAAATATACTCAAAAAATTTCTAAAATTAAAAAATTAAAGGAAACAGATTGGGAAAATGTTTTTAATATGTGCAATTAACAAATGGTTAGCATCCATAGTGTATGTCTCCAAAGTGTTCTTACAGATCAGTAAGAAAAAGGCAAACATAAAAAAAATTGTTAAAGGTCAGGAAATATAATAATAAGAGATACGTATATCCATCAAATATATGAAGAATTTACGAAACTGACAATATTATAAAGATTGGGATTATTCAGAGTTGAGGGTGTGTGAAACAGGCTCTCATGCCCAGTTGGAAGGGTTTTAACTTATCCGAATGTGTCTGTCTATCCTAGCAATTTCACATTAGTAATTTATCCTTGCCATATTCACATATATGCTCTAAGATACACGTAAAGAATGTTTACTGTTTTCAATCAGGAAAATTAGAGAAGAGCCCAAATGGTCATCAATCATAAATTAGTTAAATAAATGATGGCAAATCAATTTGACAGATTTCTTTACGGTCATGAAAATATATGTAGTTTTATACTCGATGAGATAGAAATATTTTATCATGTTAAGTATACAAATACTGTTGTTCTTTTAAAAAAATACTATGTGTATAATGCATGTTTATATGAATTGATTAAGTGTCTCTTGAAGATATACATCAAGCTAATGAGAGTTGCTTTAAATCAGTGATACTGTTATGACAGACTTTTCACTTTCTTTAACTGTTTATCTCTTTTTTCTTTTAAAAAAATTTACAATGAACATGATTAGTGGGAAATGTAATTAGATTGCATTCTTATCCTTACCAAACACATTACATGAACATAGTAGGCTTATTAAATATTAATTTCATTTTACTGGTGAAATTAAATGAACTCAATCAGTTCACAAAATACATGCAACTTAAATCATTGATTTGAGCTATAAATGCATTTTAAAATTAGAGCCACACTAGACCTTTGAGTTTTAGGAATTAACCCTTCTGTGAGCTCTTCCCTCTTTTTAAATAATTAATAATAATTAAGAAGCTGGCCACTTTAATCTAGTTGATACTTCCAAACTCTCCCTGTAATATGATCATTAATTCATATATAAAACAAGGTGGAAATTACAAAAAATTTTCTTGACTAGTGTAAGATTACAGTTTTAGCTTTCTATGGAACTAGTATGGCCAGGTTGCTAAGTGTTACTAAGTTTTGGCCAATGACATGAGAGAGAAAATGATACATCCAAATTCCAGGGTATGTTTTAAATGCAGAAGGTGTACTCTTCTTCCTCACTTTCTCACTTATACTGCTAGGATTGGGGACATGGTGCTGAGTCATATCAACCATGTTGAATGGGGCAAAAAGCTTCAGATGGTAGACGCTTAGTTCCTAAATGATCACAGGGAATAGATCCATCATACCAGCCTTTGGCTACTTACCTCTGGGTTGTTACGTGACAGAGAATTAAACTTTTATATTGGTCAAGTCACAGTATATGGGGTCTCTTTTACACAAAGCCATATTCTGATTAACAGTATTAATTTACAAATGATAGGTAGTCTGATATGACCAAAGTATGAGGAAGATCTATAGGAGAGAGAGTTGGAATAGAAAGATGAGGCCAGAAAGTGAAGACCTTGAAATGTCTTAACTGAGAAGATTTTATTGTTTTCCCTGCAATAGAACACCACAGATCACTTTTGAAAGGAGCAGGATGTGATCAAATTTGTGTGTTAGGGGAACAAAGTGTTTAAAACAAATTTTGAGGAAGAAAGACTGGACACTAAGACAATGAACTCTCTGTCGTAATCAAAGTAAATATAGGCTTATGACCACAACAGTAAAAAATAAGAATAAGAGAAATCTTCCAATGTGGAGATAGAACTGGCAGAATTGTGAAAGAATTTAAATTAGTAAGAGAGGGGTGTTTGTTAATAAAAAGAAGACAAAAAATAATCGTAATCAAAGACAATCTTTAACACATTTAAGTAACATGATAGAAATACAGTTTTAATGGTGTCATCTGGCAGTGAGGTATGAGGAATCCTTTTTAAATGTGTTCAGTTCTAATCAAGTTTAAGTGACAATTAGAAATACAAGTGTGGAGTAACAAAAGACTTAGAGGGGATGTCTATATGTGCTTCTCTCCCAAATAGGGACAGCAGTGGAAGACTTCCAAACAAAATGGACAAAGAGCATAAAGAGAACATAAAACACAATGATATTATAATGTTCTTTTAAATTATTTTAATGTTTCATTCCTCCTATAGGATATAAGAGGAATAAAACATAAGGTTCATATCATCTAGGAGCATTAAAGGGCCTGTGAGATAATATCCACAGAATGATAGGGCCATTGGTCATCTGGAACAATCCAATTTGTCATAACTAATTAAGGACATGCAAAGGGATAAAGTGACTTGTACAGGAGAGCTTCGTTAAAATGGCAAAGCACTCCCAATCTCAGAGTGATGGGTTATAATTTGATGCCCAGTTATTTGTAAATCCTCATGAATGTAGACTAAAGTCTTTTTCTTTTCCTTTTAAAATTTCATCTCTTTCTGCTTCAGAACCATTGGGACCTTGACAGCTTTTTAAGAATCAGTAATATTGAGGTTCAATTAGCAAAATGCCATAGCAATTGGCTTTTCATACTCTTCAATTGTATTGGATAGAATTATTTGAAGTAAATATTTAGTTTGTTCTGATAATTATTTTTTTAATCAAATAAATCATCTTCATAGTTTTTTCAGATTAAAAAACAAATGCCAAAAGAAAATTGTATTCCCGTTTCACGAGAAAAGCTGGGGCACTATGTGTGATGAATGACACTTTTGAAATAAACTGTAGATTTTCACAAGTACGTTTCTTTTTCACATCATTAGTTCTTGCGTTGAAGTCGAGGCAGCAATTCAAACACCTAGTAGTCAAGGGCTCACTGATCTTTGAAAGAAATTAGACCTACTTTTTAAAGACACATTCACTCTTTCAAGCTCCAAAGCAGTAAAGATAAAATCTTCCTTTCGTGTGTGAAAGAGCAAAATAAATTCTGTGAAAAAAAATAACAACCTCAGAGAGAGATTAAAGATTAGAAAGAAGAAAGCAGAAGATACATCTGAAAGCAGCACAGTACGGTAAAAAGACTTTTGGGCCTGGAATGAGAGAGTGATGGGTTCAATCTCAGTTTTTCTAGATCATGTAGCATCAGGAAAGTTAACCTCTGTGCCTCAATCTTCTCATTCATAAAATGAAAGTAACAATACTCATGTCAATGCTTCCCTAAGGAAAAAAGGTCATAGTAGATGCTAAATAAATTTAGTTCAGCCATACAAGCTTTTTAAGAACTATTAATCTGATAACAAAGAATAAATATGAAGAAAAAATGTCTTTAAATTCTATTCAGCTGCCTTGATAATAGTTCAACTTTTATTCATTCACCCATTCACAAGGCAGAAATGTTTAAAAATTCAGAAAGTAACAAACATTATCAGGGACATCATATTAAGCCTTTCCCCCTAATCCATGAAAAATAACAGAAAATGTTTCATAAGTGAAAAAGAGTTGCTAATATTTTTCTTTTATTTCTGGAATCCATTCCAGGTCCTCCAAGATCTGCCTTTGAACTAAATCTTAATTGCTGTCCCAGACCCAGCTTAATTTCTTCCTCTTCAATGTCTATCTATATTCCAGATTATCATGTTTCCCTTCTCTGAAGTTGCAGCTCCTCTGGCTTATAATTATTTGATAATTCATCTACTTCTTTATACTATGACCTACAATTTTCAAATTCATCTCATATTAATACTCAATATTTTAATATTTTACTTACATACTATACTAAAAAAATTAATATTTAATGTATGATCATATTTAATTTGACAATGAACATGCCTATATATACATATTATAATATTCTTCATAAAAACTCCAACATGTCCATGTAAGGAACTAAACCATAGTATAACTTTTGTTTTAGTTCGTCTTGCTCTAGTCACCAGTCTTTATCTGGCATTTATCTGACACTAACCTTTATCTGATAATTCTTTTGTTTTGTTTTCCTTGAATTATTTTGCTGTTTTCTTCCAATAGACTAAAACTACATTTCCAGATAACACAGGGGCATATGTTTCCTACATATAGTCATTGCATTCAGGGATATGATTAGTTTCATGATGTAGCTGATTTCTTTAAATTTGGATTAGTTTGTCAGTGGCTCCTATTAAAACCAGAAAAAAAAAAAAAAGGTTTTTAATTTTTAAAACTGTACTACAAAAACAATGCTTTCACAAAAATGTCTCTCTTAAGACACATAATGACCTGTAATTTCAATCCTATTTTATAGCGGATTATAGTACTAAGCATCAGAGAAATAAAAAAATTTACACAGCAAATTTAAATTTGGATCTCATGTCATTGGCCAAAACTTAGTAACACTTAGCAACCTGGCCATACTAGTTTCATAGAAAGTTAAAAATGTAATCTTACATGCATAGTTAAAACTGCAATTACTATGGAAGAAAGGGAAAAGTAGATAATGAGAGACAGCCAGGAGTCTTTCTCACATTCCCTGAGTGTTGTTGGTGGTAGAGTGCTTTTTCCCTCCTCTTTCTATTTCCCCTCCCCGTCTTTCCTGTTTCTCCTCTCCTCTCTACCCCCTCCTTTTTCCCCTCCTGTTCTTTCTCTTCTTGGCTCCATGGCTTTTCTTATCATGTTCTCTGTTCAGATAGCCTTTCCTTCAGTTCCATCTCCATTGTTAAAATTCTTATTTGTTGTTCAGGACCAAGTCAAAAACCACACTTTTCAAGATTTTGTCATTTAAAATCAATCTATTTTCCTCCTGATTTTCTTTGGCACATAATGTTATGCTTCAATGTCTTATATATTAGTTACATCTTTATATTCAGAATATGGGTACTAAATCTTATTCAAAGTTTGGTTCTATTATATTTACTTACATTGTTTTGTGTATATTAAAATTTGATAAGTAAATATCTGGGCATCTAATATATTCTGGGTACTATTTTATTCATCTCATTTCACTCCATCAGAAAGGAAATCAATCAAACAAAAAAGAACAGGACTCAAAAGTTAAGTAATTTGATTAAAATTATTCAGCTAGTAAATTGCAGGAAATAATCTAATTCACCAAATGACAAACTTGTCATACGCCACTTTGCTGAAAGATAATTTGTGCAAATAAGATTGGCTAAATTATTAATGTTTTTTAAGTTCATATTTTTTAGTTTCATGTTATTTCTTTTGCTTCGTATTTGTCAGTTTTGCTTAATCAAATATTATCTTTATATATTTACTTTGTTCTGGTGTTTAATATATTTATTAAAAATGTGTCTTTTTTTTTTTTTTGTAAAAGCAGTGTACTATCTTGTCTTTTTGTCCACCTGTGCCCTACCTGTAATGCTCATGTTTCTGATTCAATCTCTGGAAGACCTGAGGTTTTATAGAACTCCAAAAATTATTTTTTTTCTTTCCATTATACTATGCTATCTCATTGACTATATGCTTGAAAGTCTTGCTGAATTAATTTGAAACCCTTGCTACCATCTTGCTGGAAAATATAACATCCTTTAACCATGTTGGATAATGGTATTTAATAACTTGTTAATTTTATGTGACCAAAAATGTCAATATTTTGATCTAATCTTAGAGACTAATATAAGTATCTAACTTGCATGAGTCAAAGGTTTCTTGGGGGGCGAGGGAGGGCTCATTTGTGATCTTCACAAACAAGGTGACTTTGTGAGCATATTATCCAAGCTTTTGCATGAAAGCTTTTAGAAAACACCAACTCTGCACATTAAGCCGTAAAGCCATTGACTACTGTTTACCATCCCTTTACATCCCTTTACATCTTCCTGTGTCCCTCACAGAAAGACCCTCACAGTCATGTGCCGCTTAACGATGAGGCTATATCTTGAAATTTGTGTCCTTTGGTGATTTTGTCATTGTGCAAACATCAGAGAATGCACTTACACAAACCTAGATGGTATAATACACTACTATAAATTGTATATGCTATACTTTTATACTACTGGCAGCACAGAAGGTTTGTTTATACCAATGTCACCACGAATGTGAGTAATGTGTTTTGCTACAACATTACGAAGGCTACGATGTCTCTAGGCAACAAAAGTTTTTTAGCTCCATTATAATCTTATGGGACCGCTAAAATATATGCGGTTCATTGTTGACTTAGATGTGATTAGACGGTGCATATAATGGTAACTTTTGCTGCTGGATGGGCTCTATAACTTCAATTCCAGGCCCATACTGGTTTCTGGGCCAATCAAAACAAAGGGAAATTGGGAAGATGGTCATTACTTTTTGCTAAGCTTGGCGATGGGCTTCCAACAAAGTTATTCAGCTAATTCTCTCTGATACGTGGAAGGTGTTGAGAATGCACTCTAAGTGCCAAATGGTTTCTGAGCTATGATCTAGCCTTTCTCTAAACTATGCCCCTAATTTTGACCCAATTCACAGGACTAGGATCTATTCTAAGTACCATTTTATTGTCTGCCTTTTGTTTTGCCTCCAAACAAATCTCTTAGTATATATCAATCTTTCACTGACCATTGGCGACACAATATACACAATTTATATTGATCTCCCTCTTTATCCCTCTCTCATTAACCTCTCAAAAAAAGACACAATTCAAAGATACAGAAATTACCATAAACAACTTCTTAGGGAAATCTTTCCATTTCTATTTTCCATTTACGGTATACTTCCAAAATGATTTCTCATTGGTTAAAGTTATTTAAGTTGGACCAAAAAAAAAAAAAAAGAAAGAGAGAGAGAAAGAAAGAAATATAAAACCAATTCCCAATAGCAACCGAAGTACAATATTGTATAAAAGATAGATAATATAAGCTGTTATTTATTTACTCTACAGTAGTTAACACATGGCTACTTAAAATGTGACTTTTCTGGTTGTCATTTAAATTTGTCAAGGTAAGCTAAGAATAGCAAGATTTCCATAAACTAGGTCACAATCTTACACAGTTATTTTCTTTGAACGAAGAAGCAGAAAATATATCACATTAAACTCTTCAATTCGAAGTAGTTGATATTTTACCCATATTTCTTCCAAAGCCTTTTTTCTGCTTCTTTCATTCCCTGGTGAATGCCCAAAGCAATAAGCAGACACTAATATTTTACTTTGAGGGTGACTGCTTCATATTTGCTTTATAGAAATTACAAATACTTAGACTACTTTGAATGAAATAATTTCTACATTTTTGGATGTCTCCATTTGGAGAGTTCTCTCTGTAGTAGCTCAAGTATTTTATAAGTGGTTTAAGAGCTTAATATGCCAAATAATCTATTTGCATTCCTGTTGCTGTTTAAAGAATGCAGACCTCATGTGCGACAATTTTATTCCATTTAATCGGAGTTAATTCAGAAAATATAGTCAACCAGGTGGTATCAAAGGGTTTTGCTACTTCTGAAGAGATTAGCATATAAACACATTACGACATATGGTTAAAGATTCATTTACAGGTGTGGCGGCTTCAGCATATTGTTGCTCTACATCAATTTAATACTATGTTGGATTAGCTGACTTGGCAGAGGTATTCATCTGCCCCCAAAAATATCTACACAGTATAGATCCAGTGAGTATTTAATATAATTGCAACAAATTTAATAGTCCTACAGTCTCACTAGAGACTCAAAGAGGTGAAATTCCCTTCTCTAGGGGAATCAAGGTCAGAGGTGCTGATCTTTCCAATGGGAACTGCCACTCAAAAGTCCTTGAATTATTAAGATTGATTTTATTTTTCTTTTCTAATATTTTCCTCTTTTCGCCTTTCCCACTTTTGAAATTTACTATTACAAAAAAAGAGGAAATATTTACATCTCTTTTAGTGGTGAAATATATTAATAAAGAAAGATAGAATAGTTTTAATGGCCCTAAATGGAAATATCTGAATGAAAGACCATAAATCTAAGAACCACTTTAGAAAATGCATCATGTATTGATTTTTTGGAGCTGCATACCGGTTTATGAGTCCACAAAAAATTGATTGAGTGATGTATTTGCTACTGTAACAAGTTACCACAACTTAATGGTTTAAAACACCACAGATTTATTATCTTACAGTTCTGGAGGTCAGAAGACTGAAATTCGTTCCAATGAACTAAATTAAAATCAAAATGTAAGCAAGGCTGCATTCCCTTTTGGAAGCTCTAGGGAAAAATCCACTTCCTTGCTTTGTCCATCTTCTAGATGCCATTTGTATTCCCTGGCTTGTGTCCCTCCATCTTCAAATTCAGCAGTGGCAGATCGAGTCTTTCTCACACTGCTCTCACATTTCTCAAATTGTATCACTCTGGCATAATCTCTCTTCTGCATTCATCTCCCACTTACAAGGAACCTTGTTATTACACTGGGATACCTGATTAATTCAGAATAATCTACCCATCTCAAAATCACATGATTAAGCAAACTGAATTTCATTTGCTATGTAACCTAACAAATTCACTGATTCCTGGAAATTAGGATATGAAATCTCTAGGGGACCATGATTCTGCCTACTACAGGTGATGGTGACATTAAAGAACAAGAAAGAGAGAAAGAGCAATTGGGGGAACATTTTATAAACTATATAAATGCCTAACCAATGTACTGTATACTTGAAACTAATATTTTTTTTTTTTTTAAAGCAAGGTGTGAAGAAAAAAAATGAGTCAGGAATATAGCATGCTAGTTCAAGCTCTGCAGTCAATTAGCAAGGGGAACTCAAAAAAGCTATTTAGGTTTGCAGTTTCTCTTTTTAAGAAAGAAATACTATAATAAATAAGTAACATTCACTGGGAGCTTCTGATATGCCATTCACTTTTATACATGTATGATCCCATTTAATCATCAAAACAAAATTACCCCCACTTTACTGGAGGCACAGAGAATTTATGCAACATGTTCCTGCTCATTCATTAGTTAAGTGGACAGGCACGATTTCACTCATCTACTCTGGCCTAACAGCTCAGAAGCTTTTAACCATCAGGCTACAATAAGATCATAATAATTTATCTTTTCACATCTTTATTAGTTAAATCAGTCAATAAATATTAATTGAGGGCCCACTGGGTGACTACAAACTCTGGTAGGCATTGGTGGTGAATAAGCAAAAGACAGGTTCTGTCTCTGTGAGCTGGAATATAGTTAAGATGCAATATAGACATTTATTCCTATAATTTATTATCTCTCCTGATTTTGAAGGTTTACTGCTATCAGCTGGGCAGTTCTTCTGCTCCATGTAAATTCAGCTGGGCTTCATGCCGCTAGAAAATCTAAAACGACTCACTTTTATGACTGCTGGTTGATGCTGGCTGTTGGTTGGGAGCTCGCCATGTGAGTCGGGCTTCTAATTGCTTGATGGCTGCATTCCAAGGAGTGTCCCAAGAATGAATGTTTTAAGAGGGAGGAAGCAGATGCTGCCAGTGTTCTTACAGACTAGGTCAGGGATTTACACACCATTATTTCTGCTGTGTGCTATTGGCTAAGCTGCCACAGCGTGAATTCACATTCAAGAGGACAAATATATTTCAATCTTTTATGGGGAGAGTGACCAAAAAGCTGTGGCCAACTTCAGTCCGTCACAGACTAGAACATGGAAAGCAAGTTTTATGAGATGATGCTGAGAGATGAAATCAGTGGCCAAATTATGCAAAGCCTCATAGGGATTTTGGGATCTAAAATAACAGCACAGGAAGATTTTAGACAGGTCTAAACAGGAAAATTAGAGCATAATCGAGAATTAAATTATGAATAAGATCACTCTGGCTGCAATATGGAGAATGGAGTGAAACTCCAGGATAGTAATGATAGTGACTTGGACTGGGCAGGTAGGTAGGAATGAAAGGAAGTCAGATATGCATGATATTTAGAAGGCATATTGGCCAAGACATGGTGATTGATTCCATGTGGAAGATGAAGTAGATGAATATAGGATATGCTTTCTATCTTGAGCAACTTAGAGTGTTATTTATTGCATTAGCTCACAACGAAAGAGAAGAGATCATGAAGGGAAAATGATGAGCTCAGTTTGGGAAAATTCATTGAACTTAAAGGCCTATGAAACATCCAACTGAAGTTGTCTAGAAAGCAACTGGATATACGGTCTGGGATTCAGGAGTAAGAACCATGTTGGAGATAGAGATTTTGTCATTTTCTGCATGGGCATAATTGGAGGTATGACTATGAATGAATGAAGGTGCCTAAAGAGAGAATGTGAGTTGAAAAGAAAAGTATGCTTAGGACAGAATTCTGAAGAAAACCAACATATAATGTTCAGAGAGCAGGCAAAAGGTCAAAGAAAACTGAGATGAAGCATTCAGAGAGGTAGAAAGAAATGCTTAAAGAGTGTGGTTTCAAAGAAGGCAAGTAAAAGCAGTTTCAAATAGGTTTTGTAGGGTCTCTGTGGAATGGCGTTGAGAGATCAAGAGGTTTGTGGGATAGCGCAACAGGAATGTCACTGGAGATGCTGGCAGATGTGTTTGGTAAGAGTGAGTTTGGCTGACCCACTGGAGGGGGCTAATAAATGATTGGAAGTTATGTGTAGGCCATGAATCTAGAGATCTTTGGCTGTAGAAGAGAGGTAGGGGTGGAAGAGTATGAGATGTTAGTAGGTACGTTGTTTTTTAAGACTCGAACAAGAGACGGAACCAGTTAAAAAAATAAAAAGTTGAAAATCTAGGCAGAAGAGGATGCTAGTTTTGTGCTAAAAAATATTTTAAGAACTTTTTTGAATCTTAAGTGTGGAAATATTGTGGACAACAAATTGCTAATACTGTAAGGAGTTATAAGCATTTTCTCAATTATTTGTTCCTTTTATTATAAACTTATTAATAATATTATAAGCATATTTGTCATTTAATGCTGTTATTCATATCATTCTAATTAACATTAAAGACATTTTAAATTGCATATGCTAAAAATTTAAGATAAGAAGATGCCTCTGACTTGAAAAAATATAAGTGATCTTTTTTTCCCCTCTTTCTTTAGAGCTTTAAGAAATAGACATAGTGCATTTGTCCTTGGGATTTCTTTGCAATGTCCTTTATGAGAGTAGAGACTATCTTCAAATCAGAATTTTAACTTTAGAAACACTTTCCTTTAAATTCTTCTTGACATGGCTGAATAACAAGTTTCTGGATTCCTTTGAAATTTTAGGACTTTGAAACTGAAACTGTCTTGACTCTTGAATTTTTTACTTAATGCATTTAAAAGAACTTTTTGTATGAAGAGCCAGAGTGTTGAAAGGAGAGATGATCAAAGTTTATAAAGCCGAGGAGAGAATAAACATGAACTTATTCACCAAATTTTGTAATATTAGAATTAGATGATGCCCCTTGAAGTGCAAAGATAGCAGTTTAGGAAAAATCAAAAGAAATATAACTTTTGACAGTCTGTTTTAAATTAATGAAATATTAACCAAAGAGGTGAGACAACATGAAAATACAAGTAGATTAAAGTGATTCATGAATGAGACTGGTCTATAGTATTTTTTGTTGTTCAAGGTTAGAGTTAATGTTTGGCATATGACTTCATATAGTTTCATAATATTGTTCTTCTACATGACTCAGATGACAATTTACACATGGCCTAAGGAGAACTACGTTTTTTCTAATATGAGATTGGTATTTCATATGTTTTCATGTATTAGAAGTTAATAGTATAAAATATAACTAATAAGTAGACCTACTGACTATGTTAGAATCTCTGTTCTGTGACTTACTCAATGTGTGTTCTTGGGCAGGTTACTTAGCCTTATGTCTTAATATCCTCATAGTGAAAATAATAGTATCTACCTTACAATGCTTTCAGGAAATATTAAAATAAATATCTCAGCATAAGAACTTGATGTCTTGGTTGTGACTGTTGTTATACCAAGATACTGTAGTAATGGTTTTGTTGAAATGGCATTTTCAGTACAACAAAGCAATTCTAAATTGAACTCAGTACTTCTATAGAAATCATAGGGAAGGGCGCTAAAACTCCAGGAAAAATTAACTTTTTAAGAAAAATTATGATTTGTCTTGTGAATAATCAAGTTTGTTAATCTAATAGACAGTATTCAGTATTTAGCTATTTAATTCAATTTTATTCTACCTTAGTAATTATTCAGTTTTACATTTAGGGCATACTTTTTTTCTAGAATATAAATTTTCTTAGTAATTACCTTTGATAAAAATTAGAAAGAAAGAAAATAATTTATAACCAAGTGATGAAAAAAATTGTATAATAGACACATAAGTAGTTTCTTTTTTTCAGTTTGGAAAATATGGGTGTGAGTATGGGTTAGAGAGAAGTAGAACAAAAGTACATTGTGTGAAATCCTATACACTATGTCCATATACATGTATGTATGCATCTGTGCTATGCACACAAACACATATATACACACACCTATACACATATATAATGTAGATTATAGCTTAGTGATGACAGTGGTGGGGAAAATCGAGGGTTCAATTACGATGATTCTTTTCTCTCTTCACTCTTTGAATCAACATTTTTATTCCATCTGATGCCACACAGGAAAGGGGATGAAAGTTAAAGTGTGGAAGACAGAGAGAAACATTGCTAGCATCAAGGAAGCCAGGCCAAAATTAAGTTCCTTTACATGGAAGAAAGAGAAGGATGAAGCTCCACAGCCAACTGTATGACCTAAGTATGCTCTGGGTAGACAGAAGTAACAATAAGCTGTTTATTAATTAAAGTCCCATTTATCCTACTTCCGAAATGGGTCTGAGAAACAATAATTTATTCTGAATGTCAGAATTTGAAGGAACTAAGAAATTATCTAGTAAAATCCATTCATCTTATAAATTAATAAACTTATGCCATGAAAATTTAAGAAACTTAGCTAAGATCTCATAGTCAATTAAGAGCTGAAGCAATAGTACAATCCTAGATTCCTGACTGGCCTGAACTGCCATTGTTGTCACTATTATAGCTTCTTCTGAGGCACAAAATGAAGTTCTAATTCATCTTTTCTTTTTTTTCTTTTCTTAGCAGTAGATTTATACAAGTCTAGGTGGTTTCATATTTAACAATTATAGTATCCTTCAGATAGCAAATCAAGAATTACTTGGCATTTCATTTTCTTGAAAGACAGTTATAGAATCCTTAACTATTTTGAAACATAAATTTAAAAATATCTATTAAATTTCACATATTTAAAAATAATTTATATTTGGATCTACAATCTTTATGTGGTATGAGTATTTTTTCTACTAAAATAGATATTACATGATATACTTTTGAGCTTTCCTTTTTGCTCATTTAAAAGGATCTTGAAGAGTGGGCCTATCAAGTGTTTATAAATGAATTCATATTTTTCTTATAATTAGAATTGTTTTATTGTAATATCTGACTTTTCCCATTAAAGGCAGCTTTTTAAGTTACACTATTTAAAGTGATTTCAATCAAGTTTCCCTTAAGTATAAAATCTTTTCATGATTAATTCAAATAGTGCTCTTTTAATTTGTATAACTTTTAAATTTAAGCGTGATATTGGGTTTTGTGAATGAGGGTCAGAACTCCCTCTAGCTGAGGAGACTTAGATTGAGCTCATATTGATGGTGATGGTGGTAATGATGATGACAGTGATGATGATGGATGATGATGATATCACATACATTAAATGCTCTTTTTTTTCCCCATGAAAAAAATGTTTCTACTTATTTGGGTGTAAACTATTTCAAGTGCTTCTGTCCTTTCTCTGCCTGTGCCTTTTCAGAAACTTGGCACTTATTCCATGTAATGAGTATTTGGGAGGCACCTGGAAAGTTTGGTATTCCAAAAGCCAACAGGCCATTAGCTTCAAGGTATTGGCTCATACTGAGAACATACCACCTGGCAGGCTCCACAGCTGTGCTTTCAGCTTTCTCTTTGGCATGGAACTCAAGGTGCTCAGTTTGTGTTTGAAATTTTTGAATATTTAAAATGTGTCAGAGATTAAGTCATATTTTCCTTAATTATTAAGATATCTTAAAGAGTATTTATTTTATTCACCAGTTCAAGATTCTTAAACCCATCTATTCTAGGTCATTTCCTGTGCTAGGAGTTGCATTTAACTCATAATCTGGCTGGAAAAGCATGCAAGTGAACTGATTATTAGACTATGGCATGTGATGTTCACCCCTATAGTAAAGGGTAACAAAGAGTCAGGGTCATTGGTACTTAGAGCGGATGTCAGGAAAGAGCCCAGAATGGAAGTGAAGCATTAAGGTTGATCTTAGAGGATGGCTAGGAATTAGTCTGAAGTGTAGTCAGGGAATTGGATGCATGGGGAATCAGAAGGTTTGGGAATTCTATTTGTGGGTTGAAAGAACATTATACGTCATGGAAACTGTAATATGTTTTTCTTTTGGAATATATACTTTAAAAATGAACTGTTCATTTCCATGAGATATTTTTATTTTCAAGCATTAAGCAAACTCAGTTCATTAAAAGAGATATTTGATTTATTTTCATGAAACCTAAACATATTAGAATATAAGGACATAGACTGTTTATCACTGGCTAGCACTAGGAGGCTGCTATGCTCTGTCATTGCAGATACCTTTGCTACTTGAAGGAATGCTTTTTGGAAGCCTTGTTGTCTGCAAATTAAACAGTAAATTTGTTGTAGACTAAAAAAAATTCAAACTTTCATAACATGGTGAGTCAATCTTCTATGAGCTTTTTGTTATTTTATGTACTCAGACGTCATAACATCCCTGTGATGTAGCTAATGTTATTTACAAATAAGGAATCAGAATGGTACAGAGAGGGTAAATGGCTGATCAAATCAAATAGTCATGAATAATAAATTCAGACATCAAACATAGATTACAAATTAGGTACTACTTTCATCAAGTCAGAGTTTTACATTTGGAAATCCAGCATGCTCTGGTCTTTCTATGTTTCCTCTAAATTCTACTTGCAAATTAAACAGGCCTCTTTTCAGGTGATCTCTGTCCTGTACCTTCCTATAAGCAACCGAAAAATACAAGCTGACACTTTCAGCATTTTGTCTCAAAATGTTCTTAGTCAGACTTACAAGTTTGTTTGGCACATTTTCAATCTTCCAGTTTGTTACAGGTGAACAATTTTGTCATTGCTTTCACCAAAAGAACACATGGACGTCTATCTTTCCAGTGTCCAATAGCAGTTTTCGTCTTCTATTTTTTTCTTTCTTCTTTCTTCTTCTTCCTCTTCTTCCTCTTCCTCCTCCTCCTCCTTCTTCCTTTTTGCCTCTGTGAAATGTTTGTCATTCCTCCACTCTTTATTAACATGTTGTCTCCTTTCTGATTTTCTATCTCCTGCCCATTACCTAGTCCCCAAATCAATGCTACATTTTCTAGGCTTTTGTTATAATACCAGCCAATTTCTATTTCAGTTGCCGCATAATAAACTACCCCAAAACTTAGCTCTAAAAAAAAACAACAACAACACATTTTCCACCTGAAATTCTGTGGTTTGGCTGGGAAGTTCTTTTGCTGGTCTTGCTTGGGCTCGACCATGTGAGTATATTCAGCTGGAGGGTGAGTCAGGACTGACACCACTAGGACGGCTGAAATGCCTGGGCCTCTCTTCATGAAGTCTTTCGACTTTAAGGAGGCAAACATGCACTTCTCAATGTTAGGATAGTGGTCTAGAATTCAAGCCCTAATGTAAAAGTACTTATCAAACCTCTGCTTGTATCTCACTTGCTGATGTCAACTTGGTTAGATTAGCTAATCTAACCCTTCAGGGTGAAAGGCAACTAGTCAAGCTTGTGGATACTAGGAGATATGAATTACTGTGGACATGAATATAACAGTTTACCATAATTCTTATATCATAGCCACTTTTTTCTATTAAGTAGTAAGGAATAGGTCATTTTAAAGGAAGATTCTAAAAAAAGAATATCTTTACAGGTAAGACAATTTTGAGGAATTATAAGGACTTGGCAACAGGATTTAGGGAAAGTTTAAGAATAAAGGCAATGAGGAGGTATTGACATGGATTTTCAAGGGCCTGATGAAAGTCGATGCAAGGATGATATGAGGTTGAGATGAACAGAAATGAAGCAGAGGGACACAAGTAAGTATCAGGGGCTTGTGCTTTGGATCTAGGAGGGATGAGAAAGATGTGGCTTTATCCTGAGCCACTTTAGTAGCAGTAATTTTGGGGATCGGCTCTGCTTCAGACAGAAAATATATTACTGAAAAATTTTTAAAATCCAAAATAAGCTATCACAACTACTATCCCTCCATATGTCTGTATCAGAACAACACTCTTTTTTTTTTTCCTGGCAAAATTTACCGACACGCTCATTGTCCTGGGCCCAGAAAATATGTGTGAATTGAGACTCAAAAGAGAATGCACTGATTTCACAAAAAAAAGATATCAAAACAGACTGGGTCAACAACTTCATTCACTTGCATACAGTTTGCTCGAATACATTTAAGGTGCTCTCTTTTACAACCTCAAATATATATTAGAGAAATACCCTAGCAAAACCAGGGTTTTATTTTTATTGTGAGCAGTGGTGTGTAGACCACTGAAAGATCTACGATTGAGACTTTTTATGTACTACATATCAAAGCTCTCCTA
This sequence comes from Pteropus vampyrus, assembly GCF_000151845.1. Lineage (NCBI taxonomy): Eukaryota > Metazoa > Chordata > Mammalia > Chiroptera > Pteropodidae > Pteropus > Pteropus vampyrus. The sequence continues at coordinate 9,125,606 of NW_011888834.1, forward strand.
AGATCCCAGAATCTCTTCCAAGTTGTAAGAGCCACTCAAAGGGAATGCTGTATTGATTCAATTTTGTTTCTGCCCAATACAGTGATGACGACAACATAAAGTTTGGGCTGGTCAGACTTTGTAGCTTTGCAGTTAAGGGTACGGTCCTGGCTGAGGGAAAAGACGGTGTTGTGTTTCCAGGAGCAGAGGCAAATCTCCTCGCTGAATCAGCAGAGGCCTGAAATGTTAGGCCCATATTAAATGTGACAAATGCCCACGAAGGAAATTACAATGATTAATGTGCTATCATCTAAGTATTAAATTATTTACAATATAGGAATTATAAATATATTGATGAGTCTTTAGCTTAATTAAATTAAATAAACCCTTAACAAGTAAAAATAATTTATTTGGTGCAAAAAAAACATCTGAATCACTGGCATTATATGTACAGGAGATATGTCTATTACATCTTAGCCAATTTATTGTACGTGGAAATAAAACTTTCTAGTGTCTTTAATGCTATTTACTGTATTCTACTATTTCCTAATTATGTGACTTTTGTTTTACATATATATATATTAACTTACCCTCTTATTTTTTAGTTTTAACCTTTGATTTTAACAGTTATTAGAAATTAGTTTTCTTTTTGAAGTAAATTAAGACACTCTCACAAGTATTTTTAAATAGAAAATCAGAGAAATTTTTAGCTGTAAAATAGGGATAATAATATTTGTTCTATTACCCTGTGATTCTATTATAAGATCAAAGAGATACTAATTATGAAATCCTTTTCCAACCATGAAGGTTAAGAGTCATTAATTAATAATTGATAACCTACTTTTTTTGTGATTAATACCCATTCTTGGATGATTCTGGGGAGTTTTTAATATTGTGGCATTAATATAAGAAATTTATATTTAGTAGAAAACATAGAGATTTCTGGAGAACAGTGGACCTCAGATTTCTAAGACAAAGGCTTCTTGACATTTATCATTTTAACTATTTGCAAGTGGAATGACCCAGAAATCACTTGATAAGACATAATTCAAAATTTTTCTGAAGAATAAGTTTGAGAGAAATTGTTGCATAAAAGGAGAACTGGGCCAGCTAGTGCACTTAATTAAGGAGCAAGTTTCTTTATTGAGACTGAAAAAAAAAAAAAACCACTAATTAGGACACTGCAAGTGAAATTAAACTTTCTCTATTCAGACTTTTAGTGGATTTACATTTCATATGATGTGTCTTCTGTTCCTCATCTGATCCTAAGTGACTTTATCTAGGTTTTTTATATCCCCGGATCTCTAAAGCATCCATTATTCATTTAAATCATTTTACTAAACATATCCGACCTACAAAAAGTTATACAGCATATATTACAGCAAACATGTAGACAGCAGTCAGCTCAAGAAATAAAGTGTTAATAATAAGGTTGAAATGCCTGAGCCCCATCTGCTATTGCATGCCTTCAATATAGCTATTATCTCAAATTTAATATTTATCTTTTCTACAGATTTCATATTTTTACCACTCATGTGTTTACTCTTAAAAAGAGTATAGTTTTTAAAAGAATATTATGCAAGCAAATTACCCATCTGCTATAACTTGTTTTTCTCTTAAGAGTATGTTTTAAGATTTATTCTTGTGGTTTTAGATGAAAACAATAAAAATAAATAAATAAAAATAATTGTTTTCACTGCTGTGTATTATTCTATTAGACATACCACAGTTTGGAGTGGCTTGTTGAAGAATGTTTGTTTTGGTTGTACAAACAATGAGGCCATGAGTATTTTACATAATGTCTATTCGTATGCATTCCTCAGCATGTCAGGGCACATGCCTAAGAAAGGAAGTGCTGCTAGTATGTGCTTCTTTATAGAATCTTGCCCAATAGTTGTCTAAAATGGTTGTATCAATTTATAAACTTTCTATTAGTATCTGAGTTCTTGTTTTTATATAATATCAATTCTTCGTATCATCAGACTTTTCACTTTTGCCAATTTGTAGACTCTTAATGAACTTTTCCCTGATTTTCAGTGTGGCTGAGCATTTTAAAATTTTTGAATGAGCCTTCTGTGTCCTTTTTTAAATGAATGTCTGTTCACATATACAATAGGTCTATATATTAAGAATATGTATTAGAAAATAATTTTTAAAAAAGGCTGCAGAGGTTATTTTTTTCCTAATACCTGTTTGATTTAGGATACCTGTCAGTACTCTGGAATTCATTTTTTGCATCTATTGCTGTGTGTTTCCCAGGATTTTTTTGTGTGACATTTCTAGTTGGTTCCTAATAGTCTGGTTTCAAATTCTAGCTCCGCACCACTAACCATGTAAACTTGGGAAACTTAACCTTGGTCTTCATGTCAGTTGTTGGGACAGTTAAATGACTTGATACATGTAAGCCCTAAGAAGAGTTCCTGACATATAATCACATAATGTCATACCTAGGTGTTAATTATTAATTCAAAGAATAATAGTCATTTAGAGATCAGAAGCACTGTACTTCCAAAGCTTTTTGAAATTTTTTCTTTACAGTATTCAATTTAAGTGTAGATTCTGGTTATACAATGACAGAACAATAAATAGTACATAATTCAGCACACCAATTATTCTAAAGGAAATTTTGTCTTATAAAAATACTATATAATTTTACAAATAATTTGACAAATTGTTATCAAATCAGCATATCATTACATTTGGCCCAATGCTGCTTAATAATTCTTTGAGAACATGAAGTATATTAGGTGAAAGAAAGTTGCACTTACACACACACATATATAATTTCCTTCAATATTATTCATCTTGTCCTGGACACTGTAAGATTAGCATTAATAAAAATCATCTTTGGTTGGTTACCTCATTGCTTTCTACCATGTTACCCCAGAAGGGACAATTTCACAGGAAGAGAGCAGCAGTTTTGTATACATATTGGTTCAGAAGGTATGCCCTAGTTTGCCTCTGTGGTGCTAAGACTTACTTTGTATTGTTCCCATTGATAATTGATCCGTGTCATCCTGATTGAAGAATGACATGTCCTATAATTCTGTTCTTGAAAATTTTTGAAATCGGAACATATTCTTTGCTTCTTTGAGAAATTATTGTAGGAGCTCTGGTTCTCCCCAGGTTGTTTGTTTTCACGACATAATCTACTAGGGATCTGGCAACTATCTAGTGGCTATGAAAAAGGCAAGCAACCAAACTGAGTAGTTTAGACTCTAGTAGAGATTTTCACTGTTGCTTTATGTTTTTGCCATTTGCATTTAATTTAATAATCTTTAAATTGCCAAATCTTTAATGTACTCTGTGATTTATGTGCAAAATTACATGTTTTCCCAAGAACAAGACATCTATTTATTTAGATATCTTTGAAATGATGGCTTTAACTGAATTCTTATGTTCTATTTTCAGTAATTATATGCCGAAATAACTTACAGTGTAAGCACAATATATACACATATTAATTTTTTTGCAATTATCTATAATCTACTCATTTCTATTTTTCTTCAGCTTTGTCCTTCATAGAAATTAAGTAGTTGTTGCAATATTAATTTACAATGAGTTTTTGTGCTCTTTCCCAAATACCTCCGTTTTAGCTATTTATTTATTGTCTGCTTTCTTTCATCCCCCAGGATGGTTTTGCTCCAACTTTTGTCCTTTACTAAGGGAGAATTATTGCTTGGCCAATTATTTTTCTTTTGTTTTGTTGCACCTATGGTATGCTGTGAATAGGGTACGAGTAATTAACAGAATCAAATTAATAATGACTAAATATTTAATGTTATGTAACTTGCATGATGTTTTCTCCTATTTTTTTTTTTTTTCATTCTTTATGGACCACACAGTAAAGTGAAGTACGAAGTTGAACCGATCATTCATATAATATATGGGTGTTTTATAAGTATATTTTGGGAAAGAATTATGGACTGTTCAATTACATACATTGATCAAATGTATCAGATACTTATTCAAATTCTCACTCAATTTGTATTGCGTGGATACCAGATTAATGCTATATTTTCAATTTATTGCTTTAGGAAATATAACAGAAATACAAAAGTAAGGAAATAATTTCTCATTGTGGAATGGTCCAAAGATGAGTTGAGTAAAATTCATACAAAATAACAGCTTTTTCACATAAAAAATCCAAGAGAATCAACCAAAAAGCTCATAGAACTGATAAGTGTTCACTATGATCATTGGATATAAACTTATCATTTGAAAGTCAATATCTTTCCTTGGTACTAGCAATATCTAATATAGAAAATATGAATAAAAAATATCTGACAACAATAGTAATAAAGCCACAAAATATCTAGTGATAAACTGATAAGAAGTTTGCTAGATATGAATAGAAGTGTAAAACTTTACAGAAAATCAGAAATTGGTTCTGAGCTAAAACAGACTGGCTATAAAGTTAATGTTGTAAATGTTAATCTTTGCCAATTAATTTGTATTTTAATCCAATCCTAAATAAAATTTGGAAGAAAAAAAAGGTAAATTAATAGGTAGAAAAGCTTTGCAAAAAGACACTGCAAGCAATAGTTATTTCTAAAAAGGCAAAGAAATTAACACCTATTTCCTTCTTCAGAAATAGACCCAAGCACAAATAGAAATTTAGCATATAATAAAGGTGACACTTAAAATTAAGAGGAAATCAATGAAATTAAATTAAAGGTGTTGGGTCTATGGCCATGCTACCCTGAACAAGCCTGATGCCACCTGATCTTGGAAGCTAAGCAGGGTCAGGCCTGGTTAGTACTTGGATGGGAAACCACCTAGGAAGACCAAGTACTGTAGGCATAAAAAAAATAAAAATAAAAAAAAATAAGAGACTGTAAGCTGACAAGGTCCTCTCAATCTGTGAGGTCAAACAAAGGTTGTCTCACTTAAAAAAAATAAAAATAAATAAAAATATTGGAAAATTTAATATCTATGTGAAAACAAAGTAGATTTCTACTTTGTATAAAATGCAAATATAAATATTAGAAGAATTAATTATAAAAAGGGTTGTATGAAATCAACATAAAATCATATTTAAAATTCTTAGGATGGGGAAATTCTTATTACACAAGACACAAAATCTAGGAGTCATCAAGAAAAGATTGATAATTTGGTTAAAAATGTCATAAACAAAGTAAAAGACAAAAGAAAGAAGAAGACATATAAGCTTTACATATACAGAAGATTAAACATTGAAATTTAAATAATAGTAAAAAAAATGTGTAAAGTATAGGAATCGATGAGAGGAAAATATAAAAATAAATGTACTTTCTTACAGATGACAAAAATCCAAATTTTCTGTTTATCAATAAGAAGTATAGTACAATGGCTAAAAGAACAGAATCTGAAGTCAGGCTGTCTGGGTTTGACACCCACTGTCATTTCCCAGTGTGATCTCAGAATATTTCTTGTTTTCAAGTTTTTCCATCTGTAAAATGTGGATAATATTGGGAACCATACGAATATAATTAGTTTTAAGAGTTAATACATGAAAAACTCTAAGGATAATGCCTTCTTTTACAAGAGTACAAAAATCTAAGTTTCTATTACTAAAACAACAATGAAATGCTATTTTCACATATTAAATTAAGAGAAAAAGGTGAAAATATCCACTATTGGTGGAAAACAAAAAAAAATAAGAGTTTATCTTATTCTATTAATGGGAATGTGAATTGGTACACTGTCTCTGGATGATCATTTGATAGCATCATTAACATTTTATCCAGCATGACATCCAACCAAGCAAATCTACTTTTAATAATCTTCCTGCAGAGATATGAGCATAAGTGCACACAGATAAGTGTGTACCGACACGTTTGCTGAAGGCTTGTTTGTAGTAGCAAAATTCATGACAATTTAAATATCTCAGTTAGAGAATGTTAATGAAATAATGATACAACCAAAATCAGGGAATACTAAGTAATGGTTTAAATGAATGAACTAAGTCTATATCAACACGGTAATTTCTTTGTTATATGTCAAATGAAGTTACAAGACAATTGTCCTATAGTCTCCTTAATCAAAAATGTAATGAAAACAGAAGCAAACAAAATCAACTCTAACTAGAACTATGAGTGTGCAAATATCATGCCAAATGGTTGTTATCAGTGCCTGCCTGTGGGAAGAGGATGCAGCAAAAGGAAATTATAGCTTTTTAATGAATATGCTTGTTTAAAAATGTGTTGAGTTTATTCTCACAATTTTTGAATTATAAATGTTTTATTTATGTCATTAAGGTAAATGCAAGGGCCAAAAAATGAATTACTAATCTTTTCTTGAGGGAATTCTTTTCATACCATTAATTCTATCGTGGCCTCTTATTGAAGGGGGTGTGACAATGAAGCAGGCAGGCCCTCTGGACAACATTAACTTGCCATGATCCATAACTAAACATTAAATCTGTTTTTACCAGGAAAAATGCATCAAGTGTGAGTCCATCATGCTAAAGTTAATTCCTCCAGTTACTTATCAATTTAGAGATGTATGCTAATGGTCCAGTACATTTCTTAGTATATTTACATAATTTTTGTTATATGATATTTGATCTTTTTCTCTTTTAATTCACTTATATGAGTTAACATATAAGTGCTGAGGCATTTGAGTAGAAACCCTCTCTCTTAGCAACCAAAGGGATAAGCAAGCAAGTCCTGTGATAGCTTCAGAAACTTTAAGCCATACACAAGCAAGAGGGATATCATATCTAATTTGAGAACACCCAGACAAGTAAGGCAGTAAAGCTCTGCCGTTTTTTTGCATGCCACTTAGAAAATATTCTTTTAAGCAAAAATCTTCTTGGTACTTTAAAATGTTTCAATTATGTTTTTAAAAGTAGCTTTTATCTCAGAAGATAAAATGTTTATTTGTACCGAAATATTATCTATATTTGGTAAAAACACAGTCCTTCAGTTCTATACGTTCTAATTACATTCTGATAAGAGATCAGACATTTCTTTAAGCATCAAGATGAAGAGTGGCTGTGGAGCTTAAGGCATCCATGGCCTGCTAAACATGGAGATAAAGGTGAAGTAGAAAAGTAAAAAATTGAAGGAGGAAAAGGGGCAAGTGGAAAGAATAAGAAATATAAAAATGAAGAGAGAAGGAAAGAAAGACTAATAAAACATGAAGAGAATGGTAGAATTTAATCTGTGAAAATCTATTGTATCTCACATATTCATTTCACATGAGTAAGAATATGATGAATAATAAATATGCACTTCCTGACATTTTGTATAATTTCTGTCTTTGATATTTGGCTGTTACATGCCCATGTTTGAGCTTGATGGGACCTCTGAGGGCACTGAGACATTTGAAAGCTGCAGTTTGCCAGAAGTGCACAGCTGGCTGGTGTCACAACCGGGATTAGACACCAGGCCTCCGGACATTCGGCCTGGCACTCGTCATCCACAACATTCAAATCGCGTCAGGGAATGCAGTGTCCAGAACTTACATAGAGCATAAGTGGAGCAAGAATTTGCAGAGGATAGAACTATGTATTTATGAGAAGGAAATACATGTCCAAGGGAAGAAGAATGGGACTGTATTTTGTGAAATAGCATCTTGTATAAACGGAGGTAATTCTCTTTCACTTACGTGTCCAGAACTCATCATTAAAATTCACACGAGAGTTATTGCCTATTACTGCCAGTTCTACTATTGCCTGCTCTCCCAGATGATGAATGAAGCCAGAATAAATGTTATAGATTTTTTTAAGGCTGCATATAACATGGGCAACAGCAATAAACTTAGACATTTCACCTCACTCAGCAAATGTAATGCGAAGGTCAGGAAGGATAAATGTTTGTTAGAGGGAAAGAAAAATGTATTACTACAACTTCATAGTCTTCTACTGAGTGATGATGCATCACATTTAATATTTGTATGAAAAATGGGATCAAAATGTATGCAAAGGAGAAGTAATTTATCATAGTAAAGATTTGTGGCAGGGCTATAGGGAAAATCATCAGTAAGGCAATTTATAGAAAATGTCATTGTGAATGTTTAGTATTCTCCACATTTTCTTTGAATCATATAATGTTCCATTCAATAGCTACATACTGAATGTCTATGCTAAGAACTGTGCTGGGCTCTGAGTAACAGGATTGGACAGAGCAAAGGATAGGTTTTTAAAGTGATGAGTTTTGTGAGAGATGCTAAAATGTCAGCTCCCAAGTGGGAAATCCTTCCATTCAATAGAGGAAGAGAAGGTGCCCCAATAGATATATGAACTTTAAAATAATCTCATTAATGGAAAGTAAATAGTTTTACTCCATTTCATTATGAGAACAGCATATCGTAATTACCTACATATTCCAAGAATAAAAAAATTACCATTCCATTTTTAACATTCTTCTCAGTTTTTACATGGAAACCAAATATTATATTTACCATATGTTACAAAAATTACATTTTTAAGGGAATAAATGTTGCTTATGACAAGTTTACAGGCTTGAACAAGTCCATTGAATTAGAGAAATAGGACACTTGAGATTGTGAGAATGCCTAAGGATATTTTCAAGTCCCAAATGTGTTATTGAACATATGTGCAAGACGAAGATGTTTACCTCTTTTATTTAGGTTTCCATTTGCATCCTGCTCTATGTATTATTTTAGCTTAGGAACTTCACCTCTCGGTACAATTTCTCCACATATAAAATACATTTTGAAAGCTTAAAATAATAAAACTTCACAAACATTCTGAATATTGTATTCTCATAATTATGATTGTGTTTTTTTCCTATTATGAGAACAGATAAACTAAATTTCACAGGTGATTTATAAACTAACCTAGTTATTTTGCAGTATGATAATGAAGGAAGAAAACAGTGTGATCACATGATTACAGAAATACCCCAGTATCAACGGAAATGAAATTTTATCACAAGAACCTGTTTTATATCTTTGTTATGAAATTGGTTCACATCATGTATTCATTCAACAAATATTTAATAATATACTTGTGAAAAAATCCTGAATTGGGTATTACAGAGAATACAAAAATTACTATGGTTGGTTTTGTTGTCATTAACACATTTATTTACTGATTAATATTTTCCCTAGTAATTCTTTAGGTATAATGTAATATAAGCTTTAAAGCATTCCTTTAATGCAGGCAGGATAGTAATGAATGTCCTGATTCGATAGATTCGGAATCTAAGGCTCAAGTTCAGTGACTCTTCTACCAGATGGCCAGTGCAGACCTGGGCTTCCAATTCAGGTATTCGTATTCTCTTCTCACACTGACCCCTGCCCTCAAGGAGGTCACAAATCTCCCTCCCCTTTGCCCCCTGCACACACACATGCACATACGCACATACACTTGAACATATTGTACTTCAGGCCACGAGGGAGGTGCTTATGGGGCTCATAATCATGGAAATCATATTCAGTTGATAGTAAGCAGGACACCCTTCATGGAAGAATTGGTATTTTATTACTTGACATTTTTCAAGTGTCTGCTGTGTGCCAAATATGTGATAGGTTATGCATTTAGAGATAAACAGCACTTCATTCTCTGCATTCAATTAGCTCTGAGAGGGCAAAGCTAGGCATAACTCAGACAAATATGCAGAAATGCGGATTACTTTAGAATCCCACGGAGGAGAAGCATGCAACTCAGACCACAGCAAGTAGCTAACACCTGAGCGTTGTTATGTATTTTATTCTCTAAACAATGGGAAGATACTGACATATTTTAATCAGGAAGGTTATATCTGCCATGATAAGAAAGTGATTTATTATAAACAGGATTATTTGGGAGGATGTTGCAGCAATCCATTCAATAAATATTTAAGGACCATATTAAGGCAATGTCAGCAGAGCCAGAGAGTACAGATTTGAGAAGTCAAATGGGCTGTATTTCGTGACAATTTGTATGCTGAGGATAAAAAAAGGGAAGAAGTCAGGAGTGATTTATATTCTGAAAAGATGGGTTTGATTTTAACACATGAACATTTGTCTCAAAGAACTGGTGAATTTTATGCTAAAGGAAAAAGGTGAGTAAAATCGGTGCATGATTAATAATAAATCGTTAACATCAAGATTGACTGGAACATGGACTATAAGTAGGGAGGTCATGAGAGAATTTGTATGGGGCTCAATACCTGCCAGCACTGTTTCAACTTACTTATTCTTTAATGCTGCCCATCCTACAGTGAGGTAGGTAGATAATGTTATTATCCTTTTTTACACATGACTAAGCTGAGCAGAGTGAAATAAAGCAACTTGCCCAAGCAAGTC
>NW_011888834.1:9137053-9143164 GCF_000151845.1 Pteropus vampyrus
TTTTTTTTTTCAGTAAATATAGATTAGGAGAAGCGACAAGGTGATGATGAAGTTTTGGGAAACATGCATAAAAAGTTGAATTGGACCACGTTAAAATGGATGAGACCGCTAAGAGATAGGATATAAAAAGAGAAGTAAAAATAATTGTAAGACAAATCCTGGAGAATGCTTTTTAAGATGTAAGAAAAAAGAAAAAAAGAAAAAGAAAGACAGTGAAAAGTAATTAGAGGGAAAGAAAGAGTACCAAGATGATATGGTTTCACTTGGTAGCGATGTAGAGAATGAATTAGAAGAGAGAAACTAGTAGCAATAGAGAAAATTGCAAGGAGCAAGTCTTGATTAATAAATTCAGAGAAGCTAAAAAAGCTTGATCTAATAAAAAGAATATTAGATTTAGGAGATTGTTACTGGCAAATGATAGGGAAAGTTCAGTAGTAAAATCAGGGTCAAACTTTACAAGGGGTTAATGCCAGAAGTTTAACGATGAAAAGAGAGAGATTTTCTGTGATCCTCGTATTTTGAGGTCAGGATTGCTAGGTGATGCAGCTTTCACCAGACTTTGTACAAGCTGCAATGGGGCTGCCTCCATTCCTGCTTATGAAGTAGTCTATGCTATTTCATTGACGTGAATGGCACTTTAAAAATATAAAAAGTATAAAACAAAAATAAATCATTCCCTGTTCTTCTTCTGCCTTTCAACTAAATAACCATGCAAGGTTCTCCACACTGTACTGAGTATGCTACATTAGCAGCACCAATGAACACAATGACCCAAGAGAAAAAGATGTGTGCCGGATGCACCATCAGCACTGTTATTGGCTTATATCATCCAGGCTTATAATAAAAAGTGAAATAATCAGCAAGTTACTTACACGCAGGAGATGATCATCTCTACTGTTTGACCTAAAGTGTCTTTTAAAAGACTCCTCTTTGCTGAGTTTCTCAAAGTTGATATTAAATATTTAATTAAAGTAGAACTCAGTGAGAGCATCTCTACCTACCAATTTGCAATCAATTTGAGTTTTAAGACATAACTGTCATTCTAATATTAATCAGCATAATCATTCAGAAATGTATAACAGTGTCTCATAGGGTAATTGTATGGTTCAAGAAGTTAGAAGTCAAACTGAGAGCTTTTCTGCTCCTTCCTCTGCTTTAGAGATAACTCATTTTAGAAAGTCAGAGTTCATGACACATTATTTGGATATTCTCAGTGATAGTAAATTTTCCTTCTTTGAGGATGGATATAAGTTAGGAAAAAAGCTTTAAATTTTGGAAGCATTGCTGGGAAATCAGGAGAGATCAAAATGAGTAATTTTATTTCGAATCAAACAAGGAGTAATTTCAAAGTGCAAATAATGTCCTTGTGTATTGTGTCAACAGCACCATGAATCTGTGTTATATTGGGGAGAAAATTACTATTAGTATGCAAAAACACTCTTGGCTATTTTTGGGGTGCAGCACTAAGTTTTTCTTCTTGAGAATAGTCACTGCAAACTGGAGAAGCAAAATATCTTAGCTCAAGTCAGCATTCTAATTGATTCTTGGTTGTAAGTCACAATGATTTTCTTATCATGGTTGGGGACAGAGACAGTGACTGACAGTAAAGAGAGAGACATGAGCAATTTTGACCAAATAGCTGTTAATTATATGTGTTATAAAGGGACATTACATGAGAACGACCTGGAGAAATAGAGAATATAGATAAATAGACAACTGAATATGTGCCATGAAGAGATAAGGGAGAAGGGAAGAGGACTGAAAGAGACCAGGGATAGTCAGGAAAGAAAGGCCATTGTTATAAAATTATGTACATTGGAGAATGAGCTGAATTGCCTGAAAAAAAAAAAAAAGTGCCTTCTGAGTTAGGTGAATTGTTATTTCTTATGAAGTTTTGTAGAGCATGTGCCTATTGTTGGGCCAAAGCCAAATGTTTCCAGATCAGGGGTCCCCAACCCCAGGGCCGTGGACTGGTACTGGTCCATGGCCTGTTAGGAACCGGGCCGCATAGCGGCGGGCAAGCGAGCTAAGCAGCCTCTCCCCAGCGCTAGCATCACCACCTCAGATTATCAAGCACTAGATTCTCATAGAAGAACTGGTCTCTGGTGCCAAAAAGTGTGGGGACCACTATTCCAGATGGCCATGATAACCAGGAAGCCCTTTGACAACCACTTCAGAGTCTAAAACAAATGGAAAATGAAAAGTATGGCTCCTTACTAAGATCGCCTATGCATTCAAATAGTGGCACCCTTTATCAAGCATTCTGCTGATGCTGTGGCTGTTGTTCCTATCACAGAAGCTATTTCACTTAAGATTAGAGGAGATCTTGTTAATAAATCATATTGCCTGATATTCCTATACTCTTTAGATGACATACCAACACAACAGAAAATGAAATTAAATACACCCGGAGAGACTTTATAGCAATTTCCCCCTTTTATATGTCATATAAAATCATCAATTTCTGAACAAACTTAAGATTTAAGATATACATGTCAGTGTACATTTATCCATGCATAAAATAAGAAATCACCACAGAATTTACCTAGAAGGATTTAACTATGAAAGGACTTTTGCATGTATATGAAAAATGAGTACAAGCAAAGTCATTAAAAGGTTATTTTCTACTTCTGTACTCAAAAAAAGACAAAAATATGAACATGAATAAAAAGCAGGAATCTCATCTTTATGTTAAAGTATGAAATAAATGTAAAGAAATAATCCCAGAAAATGTATGTTAGAAAGGCAGAAATGAGTTGAAGATTAGTAGATATTTAAAGGAGAAAGGGAATATTCGATATATAAGGACCACTCAAAGGAATAGTCAATTTTGCTTTCCTTTCATTTCATAGCAGTCACTAAAAATGACTGCCTATTATTTATTGATCATCTGAAATTGGTTATTAGAATCTGTATATATTTTAGCAATGCTCTTATTCATGAAACAAATCTATTTTACTACAGACCATCTATTTTTATGAAGGAAATAAAATGAAACAAGATAGTATTGGTCTTGTCTTTTAAGTGGGGCTGATTAATGCAGAAGGGTGTTTGGTATTATGGTCTGGGTTGGTAGGCTGTGTTCCTGGATAGCTGATTTCCATTCATTGCATTGAAATGATCCTTGAGATGAAAAAAAATATCAGCTATTCATTCAATATTAAAAAAAAATATCGGCTATTCATTCACTCAAAGCCACGTGCCTGACCTGAATCAGTGGTCTTCAGCACTGTGACAGGGGCGGCTTCTACAGGGCATCACAGGGGACCAGCCCTGGGCAAAGTAACCCTCACTTCTCAGAGAGGTAAGAATAGATCTGTGTTTCAAAAAACTATTCTGACTGTATTGTGAGGAATAGAATGGGAGGGGCCTAACTGGACGAAGGAGAAAAGCTGGGCAAGTATTTCGATCATCCAAGTGAGAGGAGCCATATTATCCATTGTTAAGAACATGGGCTCCGAATCCAGACTGTCTAGGTTTGAACACAGCATCTCTCACTAGCTGCCTAGGTTTGAACACAGCATCTCTCACTTATCTCTCTATTTGTCAACTTTCCTATCAGCAATTTTCAAATAATAGTAATCCTTATCTCAAGAGTTATTATCAGAAATAAATGAGTTAACGTACCAGAGAACGTGCCAGGCACAAGGCAAGCACAATGTAAGCATATGCTGTAGTGAACTAGGATGATTAGAATGGAGATAGAAATAAGTGGACCACATTTGAGTATATTTAGGTATTAGAATGAGCAATACTTAGTGATGGTCTGACTTTGGGGAAGGGGCTGAGAGAAGGTAGTGTGATATACCATTCACTGAAGTACAAATATTGGTAGAGCATAAGGGATTGTGGGAGCAATAGGGACTTTCAAATAAAATATTTTTTTAAAGAATAATGGTTCTAAGCCAAAATATGTTCATAATATTTGTTTTTTTATGGAGTAGAACATATGAGATAAGTTAAGTCTGTGGGAAAGGTTAAAATTATGAATACTGAACTTCATTTAATTACTAGTTGACTGAGGGACACAAGGTGACAGGCCTCTGTTCTATAATATATCTCTTTATGTGTAATGTGAATTTTGCATCCATCTTTTCTTAAAGACATTTTCGTCATCAGTAGAACTCTTCTAGTATAATAACATCATTAACCCAATAAAGCTTTAAAAAAAATCAATATTTCAGGGAATGAGCTGTTTCAAATGTGTATAAATCCCAAGTAATTGCTGTTTGTTCTTATAACTAATGATTTTTACTTGTATTGTTCTTAAATAGGACTGTCCTAAAATATTTACACTTATATCACCTGTTAAGCAATAATGTAGGTATTTCCTTATACCTAGATTATTATTTTAACGCTTTGTAATTTTTTAAATTCCTCAGAGTGCTAAGTAAATAAGTGCTTGTATATTTGATGGATCATTGAACAAACTCTATATTTCTTTTGATTTTATCATTTTGTATTTTATATAAAAGGGCATTAAGTTTCAAGCAGATTTATGTGATTTTATGTCAATTTCAATGATTTAACCTTTCTGTTTTTCCCTATTCTTCTAGTCTGCTCCCAGTTTTCAAGAGGAGTTTATGCTATTTTTGGATTCTATGACAAGAAGTCTGTAAATACCATCACATCCTTTTGTGGAACCCTCCACGTTTCCTTCATCACTCCCAGCTTCCCAACAGATGGCACACATCCATTTGTCATTCAGATGAGACCTGACCTCAAAGGAGCACTTCTTAGTTTGATCGAATATTATCAGTGGGACAAGTTTGCGTACCTCTACGACAGTGACAGAGGTAAGTGAAAATATCTCTATCTCTTGATAATGGGTCAGATTCAATGCTTACACTTGATGCATGTGACATCAAGGTAGAGCTACACAAGTATATTAAAGTCCACGGGTTACATGGTTTAATGTTGCTGTGTAAATGAAAAACGCAGTTCGAAATCTGGGGAACATATTAAGAGTAAAATGAAAAAAAAAGTTGTGAATGCAAAATTTTCAAATACAGACTGTGTCAGCCCAGTGCCCAAATGTTTAATCATAATGTAAAAAGTACTTTCTAGAATCGGCAGCTAAGACTCTATGGTGACTGTATTACCAGTTCAAGGTCAGTAAAGCAGCTGCCTTGAAAGTTAGATTAAGTAAAATTTGAATTAATACATAAATAAGAGCTCCTACAGAAATATATAGTTATTAAATATTTTCACATGCAAAAGTTTTATCAGGCAGGTATAATTATTATTAACATTGCTTTAAAATGAGATCACTGCATCTCAGAGAAATTAAAGGACTTGTGCGTGATCCACCCACGTGTGGTCCAGACGAACACAGGTCTTCTGACACCAGACCCATGCTTTTGTCACAATTCTATGTAATTGTTTATGATGTGATAATTTTGATTAGTGTGCCAATTGGATAGAGTCTTGGCTCATCATACTAAAGTTATTTTTTTGAAGGAAAGTAGGTAGTACTTCCTCGTATTTTCCATATCCCCTGTTGCAAAATTTAATATTAGTAGAACTGCCTGACTTACATATGATAGAATCCCAGCTGTCTTAACCATTTCTGTGTCCATGATTTGGCTTCTGTGGGTCTGTATACTCCCTAAAATTGCATGAACATTTTGTGTACATGTTCATACATGCGTTTTTCTATTATTAAATATTATTCATAACCAAACTCGAAAGGGTTAAAAACCAGTATTGTAAGAATATCTAAATATTCTTTTTAGCAGATTGCTTCCTGGAATATTTAAAGGTTCAAATGAAAACCAGAAGCTTGTTTTGACCAAGACAGGGCACCTTGTTAACCTGCAAGGGCAGACAGGAAGAGAGCCAGCGATCAGTCAATTTTCCATTGATCAGTTTGTAGGCATCTGCTGCAGCAATCTCAGGTCAAGAATGCTCATACTAGGTGTCTGGTTCTCTGCCCCATCTTCTCAGTCCTGAGAATAGTGCTCAGTGGAAAAATGAGTCAGCACCAACAAGCTGAAAATATTTGCAGTGTCAACAACTCCCCACCCCCCCACACCCCCTCTCACACACACACAAGAAAGAAAAGAATAAAGAAGAGGAAAAACTAGCAAAGCTAAAAAGATTTTTGGTGGC
>NW_011888834.1:9144429-9169727 GCF_000151845.1 Pteropus vampyrus
CTTAAAATAGTGCTGGAGCAGAGTTGATATTCAATAGTGTTAGTGAATGAGTTCAGCACTGGTGTATTTTAAATTTGAGATGATATTGGAACCTGAATCTTGCTAGATAAATTAAAAGATCGGAAGATGAATTCTGTTCATTGCTTTACTGTTTCTCAAGGTTGAAGGTGGCATTTTTACTTTACGGACATACTTTACCCTCGCTATGCCCTCTAGTTGAAACTGAACTTTTGAGAAAATTTAAATAGACACCAGCTAACATAAATAGAAAAAGAGAAACTCTAGAATTTGAAGAGAGGCAGTGAAGAAAGAAAAGCTCTGGGAAATGATCAAGTGGAGACTGATGGATTTATGTACTTGTGAAAAGAACCTGTGACATTTAAAAATGATTTTATTAATACTTTAGAATTATTAAATGAACCTGAAGTGATGAGATAATCTCATCATTAAATTATACAAATTGAATTGAGTTCAAGTGCATTGTTGAAAGAACATTAGAGTTATAATATTAAGTAATTATATATTAAAGCCAAAAATGGCCTTATAGATACATTTTCAAGTGTTTATCAAGTAGCTACTAATGCTTTATTATGAAGAGTATAATATTGGCCTTTCATCTGAAATTATTTTCAGTGATAAATGTGTAAGACTCAAAATACTGGCATAAGATTTGACCTGTATGTAGTGTTTTACTTGGCTCATGGAAATTGTATTTTTGGCATTTAATTTTTTCTTATTATTATCTTAATTTTTATAGTTTTGCCATCATATTAAATTATAAAGTTTATTTATACATTCATCATGTTACCTGGTTTCTTTGCATCGGTCCTTAAGCCATTTTTCTTACACTTCAAGGAAGCCTCTTTTTATTTCAGTGTTATGTGATCTGAGAATGCTTCTGCATTCCCTTTAATATGCATATTTTTTAAAAAAAGATTCCATGATTTTATCCCTCAACTTACATCTCTACCTGCTACAATTTCAAATGATTTGGTCTGTTCCTGATGTGGTACTCTCTCTTCTCCCTTGTTATTTTTTTCTTTTTTAGTATTCAATAATCATAACTTTTCTGAGAGTCTAGATCAGGTAAACATTTTAAATTTTTCATTCCTAAATACATAAATGTTCTTTTGAACAGCATACGGCTCAAGCATGAAAATTTCTCTCCAATATTCTGCCCTAAATTTGAACTAGATGAAAAAGACTTAAAATATTTCTGTGCTTCTTCACTGCACTACTCAACAATTAAACCTTTACTGCATTCAACTACCCACACAAGTGCTGAGCAACAAGTTCAGGACGATGCATTCCAATAGTAAACAAAAGAGGACACAGATGTATCCTGATCTTTATACAGATCATCTTTGACTATTTCGAGTTTACCTGTGAGAGGAATCTTGAAACTGTCATTTGGTGCCACGTGACCTTATAGGACTGCTAGTGTCTTCTCCTTCTCCAAGCCATGTGGCAGTAGCCTGGCATTACTTGATGACCCAGTGCTCTTCCTAAAAGCTGCATTTACTACTCCATGGAGAGTAGGTAGATAGATCTTCAATAGATTTTTAATTACAGAGTAATGGGGTTATCTATGTCCATGCATTAAATATAGATTTATCTAAATTTGAACCAGGATTTAATCAAAATGTAGTTTTTATTTATTGGCTTAATGTCAATAAGTTAAGGCAATACATTTCTATAGACAGTAGATAAAACCAGAACTAATGCTTTATGTCTTTACGTGTTGGTTTTACTTTTGAGCCATACCGTTTTCCTGAAGGATTTGATTCCAGTTCCTGAAGGATTTGATTCCAGTTTCAAGAAGATATCATGCATAGAATAAAAATGCTTCAAAATTATAATTTTTTTTTTTTAGAAGTTCCTGAGAAAGTCAATGAGGGAAGGATACGTTAATCTAATCTGGCCTAAGCATGCTGCCATGATTTAGTGATCATGAATATTAATTTCTGTTCCTGAAAGATGAATAAGGGCAGTGAATTTTAAATGGAACAAAGAAAATATTTTTAAAAAGAAAGACATGGTCTGAGTGAAATATACCTATTTGCAGTAATCATTTTTAATTCTGCCCATCAATGTCCAAACTATGACATTTAGACGTCACCTGTTTTTAGGCTAATAGCTTTTCTATTACTTCTCACAGTGTTATTAACTCTAGCTCAATATGAAGCTGAACTACTGCTAGCAACACTTTGAAAGAGTTTTATGGAGATTAAAATAGGTTTTACAGCTATAACTAGTCCAGTAAAAATTAGGCACATGAGGAAGTAATGCCATCCAACAATACTTTAGTTTAGCCATTCTTTATTTTAACCAAATGTTTGAGAATTTAGAACTTAATTTTAGACTCTTGTAATGTTCTTGAGGTTTTATAGACCATATTTTAAATATATTTATTAATTTCTGGATTTTTTTCTATTTGTAGATGAACAACTGTGCATTTTATGTTTTCTTCTAAGTAATTCAGTAATAAGAAATTAGTCTCTGCTATAATAACTCAAATATCCTAACATAGTAGTATAGATATTAGAGTTGAATGATTAATATCTACCAATAGCTTTAAACAAACTAACATTTATATAGAACTCCTGTTGTCAATACATGTTTATATTCTGAATTAGGGGATGAATGTATTTATAAAGATACTTCTATGCCAGCTTGTGTGAAAGAAAAAGAGGCATATCTCAAATAATACTCTCTCTCCTAAGTAGAATATGGTACCAAGAGATCAAGAGCATGAATTTTTCTGTGTTATGTTGAAGAATTTAATTTCACCTCAATAGTTGTAACATGCATTTTCAGTGATTTTTAAATTTCAAGTTGATTCATTAAATTTAAAGTCACAAGACTTAATACAAAGCTTTAAGTTATAAGGAAGGGGCAGATCAAGTTGAGAGAGAGTTTGAGAGGGTCAGTTATTATTACTGAAAAAACAAATCTAGGAATATGGATTACTAAACATGGACCAGCAGTCTCTAAATTGTGAGTCAGGTCATGCCATGGTTTGTGACCTACTTCATCTGTCCTTAGGAAATGATTTAATATTATTCAGTATCTTCTGAAAAAATTGAATTCATCAAGTCTGATATGAACTATTTGAACAGTTTGCCTTCTTAATAAATGGATGCAATTTTTTTTTAGGTTTCATAGGTTAGAAAATATTAATTTTGCAAGTTTTAGTAGAGAATTCACATCAACTGTGAGTTACTCCTGACACACAGAATGAATGAGTTTGAAACTTAGCCATTTCTTAAAACACATTCTTATTGATTTTTATACCTCATATTCTTTGACAAGGTGAACTGCCAATAAATGTTAGGTTTAGAAATATCACTTGAAGAAATTCATTTACAAATTGTCATTTATATTTAAAATTTCTTATACTTTGAAAGACAGGACAGAATGTCAAGAATATTATCACTTGAAACTTATTTTAGTGTGTGGTAAAATTTATAATAAAATAAAAATAAAATGAAATAACTTATTGTCTAGAAGAAAGGAAACTCACTTGTAAGTGCTATATAATAATATGGGGGTAGCATACAGACCATCATCTGTGGATGTAATGTTTTTAAAGAGGTAACAAAGAAAAGTTGCATAATGATTGGAATGTGGAAAAGTAGAACCTAGACAGTAGAAGAGTTTTAGAAAACTCTTGGATAGACTTAATAACTGTTTTGAAGCAAGCTGATAGCTGTTGAATTGATCATGGTGACCAGCTGTATGTGCTATCTTCATTGCCAAAAAACAGGAAAAGGATTTGAATTGTATCATGAAAGGGTTTAATTTACTTATAGTGAATGGAAATTGTAGGTGAATGATGAAGTTTTTTAAAAATGTTTTATCATAAATAGATTTTTTATAATGGTGTATGATCTCTATTTAAATTTTCCCTTGAGAAATTCTTGTTTAACCTATGTTTTTTATTACAAAAGTGGATGGAGGAAATTAATTTTGTTTTGCAAAAAAACAAAACTCATTTTAAGTTCAGTTTATGATTCAACTTCTCAATTTAAAATAAAAGTAAATTATTTTAAATTTTTATTATGAAATATTTAAAATAACCAAATAGAGAGGTTAACATAAAGACCCCAAGGACTCTTGACCCAGCTCTATTAATGACCACTATATGAGGAATCTTGTTTTATTTATATCCCTCTGCCATTCACAATTATTTTGAAATACCTGACATCATGTAATTTCATCTGTAAAACTTTCAGTATTTTGAAAGAACAATTCTTTTGTTTTAAACATAATCACAATGTTATTATATCTAAACAAATAACAATCATGCATTAATATCATCCATTCTTTTACAGTTTGCTTGAATCAGGATAATTGTGAGGTCCATATATAACATTTGGTTAATATATCTTTTAAGGCTTTTATAATATAACGGAGTTTTTCACAGTCTGGATTTTGATGATTACAACACAATGGTACTTAGCATATTACTCTGTACCATTTATTTCTTATAAATTTGTAGTTATATCTAGAAGCTTGATGAGATTCCTGCTCACTGTTTTGGCAGGAACTTCATAAGTTGTGTAGAACACTTAATATCATTACAATATCAAGTAGCTTCGGGTTGTCTCTCTCTTTGTGTTGTTAGCAGCAGTAATGATTATTGCCTTGAGTCATTAATTCACTAGGTGCTACAAGATGGTTATAATTCTAAATCTATATTCATTCATCATTTATTAGCTAGAGTCTTTCCAAAAAGAAAAATCTTTCTTAATTAATTATTATTCTGAATATAGTTCATATAGGAAAGGCAAGAAAATGCTTGTTTCTCTTCCTTTATTTGTTTCCAAAATAATGACTTAGTTTCCTAGCATCCTTCAAAGGCTACCAAATGTTTTTTTCTTAATATCATTACAAATTCATGGATTTAAAATATTTTATATATTCAAGGTTTTTGCAATTAATATTCTTATAGATATTTAAATTGACTCATCTTTGTTTAAAGTAATCCTCATCAAATTGACTCCCGAGTCTTTTGACATAATGCTGACAGTTTTGGAGAGCTTCTTTGCTTTCTGGTATCACGAGATGTTCTAGGTTCATCTTATATACTCCTGGCCAATACTCAATCAATAATTTTTTAATGATGTTTTCCAAGATCAAATAGTTGTCAACAACATTTACAATAGACATATTTTTACCATGGTAAATAAATTTAAATAAAGTTTAGTAAATGAATAAAGCTTATAGAGTGATGTGATCACAGTAGCTAAATCCCACATTTTATAGGTAAAAAGGGATTGGTATTCTTTTGTGAAAGATGCAAGTCTTTCCGGAATCAGGAAGATGATGTTATACAAGTCCCGAATTCTTTCCGGAGCCTTGCTTTTGTGTCATTAAGCTATTAATAGAAACAATGGATTTGAGCTGGCCATGAAGAGTTGAAGTGATGTGGAAGACAAGTACTGGTTTAGGTACTGGTTTTCCAAGTGCTAAACTTCAGATTTAACTTTAGGAAATAAATTCTCAAGTCATTTTCCGCTCTTAATCCTACATACAAGGTAATGTATGAACAATTAAAAATGAAAATTAAATTTTCTAGGTCTGTAAGGATAGTTATTAATAAATAGTAAAATGGCCTTACATTTGGGAAGTTAAGTAAATATAACAAATCTGTACTAGAAAACTAACTCTTGCCATCTGGTTAATGGGTGAACATGTTAATCTCTATGGGATCAGTGCCAGTACCAAAAAAAAAAAGATATAACAGAAGGCTGAGAAAAACAACAGCTGCTGAGTAGAAAACAATAGAAGGAAATATATCAGGCTCAGATATTATTTCTTAGATTTATAGATTTGTCTCACTGAAAACCTACTCAATCTCTTCAGAATATTAATATGAAATGATAGATTATCATATACAATGAAACAATTTTCCAATCTAGAGGAGAAAGGAATTTTTGTAATGTCTTTTGATTTCACCTGAACCAGAGGTATTACAGACATTACACATTAGTAATATCCAAAAGGTACTGAGAGAGCTGTAAGACCCTATGACTCAGAACAAGAGAACTTACATGAAGAGTTTTTAATGTGAAGTGGAAATAAGTAGGTGTTAATAAAGATCATAGCTGTAGCTTTTTAGAGGAGTCAACATCCCCTTAGTTGCACAAAATATCACCCTTAAAAATATGTTCTCTGTCAGTTTTACAACACAATCAGAGTTTTTTGAGTATCTTTATCAGTCATCACTTTTCTTTGTGTTCCTAGGCTTATCAACACTGCAAGCTGTGCTGGATTCTGCTGCTGAAAAGAAATGGCAAGTGACTGCCATCAATGTAGGAAACATTAACAATGACAAGAAAGATGAGACCTACCGATCACTTTTTCAAGATCTGGAGTTAAAAAAGGAACGGCGTGTAATCCTGGACTGTGAACGGGATAAAGTCAATGACATTGTAGACCAGGTTTGCCATTCTCCGTTTTCTAATGACACCAAATATAAAATATATGTGCACTGTCAGCATTTGGGATGAGTATTTGTATAAGGTGCTTAAACAGCAGTTTTTACTTTATAGTTTATGACGGATGCAACAAAGATCATCAATTAAATTATCTCTGGCTTTCGTTAGTAATAGCAGATGGTCTTCAACAATGCTGATACATCATACTAATCATGAAATATATTCAATGTATAATTCCTGACTCTCACATTTTACGTGATGTGTGTTGCCCTTAACTTTGACATTTTTAATTGGAAATTTAAAATATAATTCTGTTGAATTTCTTAGAGATAAAGAAATAGACATATATTAAGTAAAATAAGTCTGGGTCCTAAGGGAAAAGTGAGTAATTCATTAATTTTTTGGCTCTACATGAATTACTTCAAACAGTAGAGTACAGTACCATGCGCTAAGTCTGTATCATTGTCCAAATGGGTCTATGTCTTCAGAGAAAGCATTCTTTATTTTTCCAAGAAGTAATTTTTTCCTCCTATTAGGAGGATTTTGTGTCACCATAAAACTATTAATCTATGAAATTAAGATATGTATGAAAGACACATTCAGTCTGTCTGTGTTCACCATTTGAGAAGTAAACCAGATAGATTTATTTGGAATATTTTAAAGGGTAACACAATACCAGAGATAAGAATGTTTTATATGTGCTTACTATACCACCTGTGTTAGCTAAAGATCTTTCGGGACAGAAAGTAGTGCAGTAATATATTAATGATCAAAATAAAATCCACTATGTTTTATAGATAGGGTAAGTGACCAGAGATGGTGGTGAAGCAACATCAGGATTTACTAAGATCTCCTTCAGTGGGTATTTGCTTCTTTTCCTAGATGATAAATTGTGTTTGTGTGTGCATATAAATTCTAAATGTCTTTGATGGCTGGAATATATTTGATATATACTATATTACATGCATATATATAAGTGTATATATACACACACACATTGTATTAGTAGCTATCATATATACATATGTATATGTATACATATATATTACATGTGTGTATATATAGTCATCATTTATATATAACATATATGTTATTATGTATTATATATATGTTAGCTCCTTGGAAGAAAAATAGACAGTCGAGTATGCATTTCTTGGCATTTCCAGGCTTTGAGGATAAAATTAGATTCACTAATTTGTATAACACAAAGCATTTTGCAAATATAAATGTTTCTGAAGCTTTAATAATATATAATAATATAGGCCCTGAGATATATTAAATGGATGTCATGATATATTAAATAATTGAATAATGATATCTTCTTATAGACAGAATTAAATGTATACCAGAGAGGTGAACATTCAGTAGAAAAATCTTGATTCCTGTCTTAGGAGGTGAATTTAGGATTGTTTTTAATCTGAAGGCCTCTTGTTTAAACGTGAACCTCAACAACTCATTTGAATTTTATAGGAAATTCTCATTAAAACTGAATTTTAATATTAACCATTAGTCTTTGTTTTAAAATTTTTAGTATTCATCAGTCATTATAATAAATGTTGAGAAATTTTATATAAAAATAATACTTTCCAAAACTAGAAGTAACTACAGGAACAACTGGGAATACATGGAATGTAATGTTTTGAAGCAAATACACGATCGTGATGAAATAAATGTCCATATGGACATCCATTCACAATGTAGAGTATTTTGCACATGTATATTATTCTCATTTTCTTAAGACATTTTCGAATGTGTTTTAAATGAGTAATATACTATAAATGGTTGCATCATTCAACAAAGATTTATTGAGGATATCCTATGTGTCTAGAATGAGGGGTACAAAAAAGGCGAGAGAGAGTAGTGTCTCTACACCATGAACTCATTGTTTAGAAAGGAAGAAAATGTACATACATAACACTACGATATTACAAATTATAATACAAGAGGTCTAAGAGCATGGAAGAGGAAGTAACTATCTTAACAAAGATGGGATGTTCTCTGAAGGGTTCACATACAGATAGCATTTGGCTGGTTTGGATTCACTCATTTATTTGTTCAATAAATTTCCTCAAGTGTCTAATGTTTGCCAGACAGTCATTGCAGTAGATCCAAGATAGTAATGCTAAAAAAAACAAGCAAGACCCCATTAAGGTGAATATCTGTATTGTATTTAAAGAAAGAAATGCGTAATTACAATAATGGTATATACTGTGAATGAAAAGAACAGGATGCTATGAGAGAAAATTACAGAGAGATCATTTAGATTGGAGATCATGGAAGGCCTCAAGAAGTACAATTTACCAGGAAAAAGCAGGGTTGAAGTACATTTCAAGAAATATACTTATTTACTTATTCGCTCTATCTCTACTTATAAGAGAACAGACAAGGGACAAAACTTTTTTTTCATAGTACCTTCAAGTTAGAAACAGAATTAAACTTTGTTAGATTATGAATATTTTATCATTTGATAAAACCTAGAGGCACTTATTTCTAGGTATAATTAAGTAGAAAAAGGACTTAGCCATGAAAAAATTTAGAAATTAACATAAATTTTCTATTGTTAGTGTAATAATAATGGTTATTATGAAGCAAAGATATGATTATTGGTATAGCCAACACTAATTCTTATATAGAAATAGGGCTAGTGAATTTTCATATCCCTCCTTTCTCTCAATAAACACTAGACTCAAGTAGGGACTACTGGTAATACCTTTTATACTATGTTTTTTTCTTGATTCCAAGAAAAAAAGACATTCATGATTCAGAAAGTTGAATAGTAGGCAGGACCAACAGATGTCAATAGGAAATATAAGGGACATAACTTAATTCAGCTGATGTTAATTAATATATTTTTTTCATTCAGAAGGACATCTTTTCTTCAGAATTCTCCCTTCAAAACAGAGGGTTCTGTTTCTTGGAAAAGGCAATTTAGTTGTGTTATGTAAAAATCGGTTAGAATATAAACCCTAGCTCCCTTCCAAATAGCTACCACCGAATATCAAAGTGGAATATGGTACTTTGCTCTTGCCCTTAAGCTAAATGTATTGCTTTGGAGCACTTGACTTAGGGAGGAGGGAGACTCGGGGAAGTCTTTCTTCAGGAGGTAACACTGGGTTGAGCTTCACTGTGCCTTAATTTAAATAAGACAAAGGATACGGTGATGGAGAGAACTTTCCAAGCAGAGGAAACAGAATATGTAAAGCCTTGAGAGGATGGAAAGAAACCTTCTATGTGCAAAAATACTGAAAGAGGGCCAGAGTCTCCAGTGTACGGAAGGGGAGAGGTGGTCCTGGAGAAACCTGCACGATCACTGGACATCTGCAGCATATGAAGGATTTTGTCTTTTACGCTAAAAGCAATGGAAAGCCACCGAAACTGTAATCAGGGATGTGAGCTAATGGTTTGCATTTTTGTCTGTAGCCCTGGCATTTCGTGTTTTCCACTGGTGTGACTATTTTCTTAAAAATAGAAATTACATTTGAATATCTAAGTACCAGGACCACAACGTGGTCATTTCACCATTTCTACTCTCTGCATAATTGACATCGATTGGTGAAAGTCAAATTGATTCATTAATGTACAAAATTGCTTGAGCATTTACCAAAACAGTTCCATGATGCATTTATCTTGCCATTGATTTTTGACTTAGATTTGCGGAGAAATATTAGTTTCTCTGATACTTTGCTGTCTCAAGTTGGAAATAATAATATTTATTTGAACTAAACTATAAACATTTCTTAGGAATATTATTTTATAGCTCCATATAAAATGCTTTTATGTGCTTATTAATATTCTTTTTAAATTTATGTATAACTATAAACTATGTGTGTTTATCTTTAAATAGAGATGTCTGGATATAAAACCTCAGATGTTGGTTTCAGTAGTTGAATGTTTCATTGAAAAAAAATAAACATAGCTTTTGTAGGGATAAAATTATGACATAGATTCAGCATGTTTTTGGTTTTCTTCTTTTTTAAAATTTTGTGGTTTATTTTCACTATTGACAAAACCAAGGTAGTTATTTTTGTCTAATTATTGACTTTTTGAAAGGCAACATATATTAGGCACTAAAATGTGTTGCTACTCTTTTCTGAGAGAAATATTCTCTGGGTTTGAGAATTATATTTGATTAAATACAACTCATTGTAAACTATCAAAAATATAGGAGATAATATTTTGATTTTTTCGGAGACAGATAACATCAGTAGTTTTATATTTACATTATTTACATTTATTAAATAACTGTTTCTTTATCTTTGTTAGGTTATTACCATTGGAAAACATGTTAAAGGATACCATTATATCATTGCAAATCTGGTAGGTGAATTAACTGAATTTCATTATTTTAATAAAGGTTCTTATTAGTTAAAAAATTTTTGAACAATCAGTATTTATCAGTGATATTTATAAAATGTATTTTGATTATATTGATAGAAGTGACAACATATTTCTGAATTTGTTATGTTTTAGATTTACTTTCTCCTTTACATTTCCTAATAAATTTCCTATTATTATAAATGATATAAGAAATTATAGTATGATATTTGACAAACTTTATAAATTGTCTTAGAAGGTGTATTTTAACTAAGGAGACATTTTCAAAAATATATAAAATTTAACAGTCCAGATTTCCCTTTGTTTCTCACTGTCATTGCATTTTATAAATTGTATCCTTTGTCCATTCTTTTAAAGTTTTTAGCATATGTAATATTTGAAATAAATGCACATTTGTGAGAATATGTCCTAGTAAAAATTAAACCTGAAAATACCGACATATATTTATTACTTACTACTTACTATATAAGAAAATGAATTCCTATAGCTTTATCATTTTTTCATTAAGATTCCTATCAAATTAAGATTATACTGTATGTCTGTGTGGTTAATTGTATCTCCCTCTCTTAAGAATACAGCCCATTTAGAATTATCATCAGATATTTCTTTGTTCAAAATAGTTTTTAGATCAGCAAATAAAATGAACTTAAAGCTTTACTGTTACAAAGGTGTATGTTATTTAAATAAGTATGATTCTTTGTGATTGACATCGCCCTTCCTCAACTTCAGAAAAAAAGGTGAGAAAAAGAGGGAGAGAGAATGAGAACTTATTCTAAATAGTATAATAGGACTCTTAAAAAGTTTCGTGTTTATACAAATGTAGATTTTATGGTTTCTGAAATATCAGACTGTTACATCAGAAGACATTTCTAGCAGCGACAGAAAGTGATAAAAGTAAATAAATTACAACCTTACAACTGATAAATATTGTTTTTACTAGAAGGTGGCACTTGCAATTAATATTAAATCTCAAACCCACATGCTAATGGGAGAAATTGGTTATTCAAGATAAAACTTCTGTTTGGCAATGAAATTGCTACCAACTATAAGAATTTATTAGAGCTTCCCTTTATTATATGATATTATAGATCCTAAAGGACCTCCTATCGGAGAAGCAAGAGTTAAAATAGATAGGCTTTGTATTCAGTCTCTTCAGAACCAAATTCTGTGCAGGGAACAGCCTGGACAGTCAGTCCCCTGTGTGAATCGTGCCATTTGATGAACAACACAGAGCCACAATGAAAGCTGCAATGTTTAAAAAATGTCCAGATGGAGAAGATTATATTGGAACATTGAGAAATAATGACAGAAGGTGGCTCATCAATTTGAGAGTTGATAGCTGATGCTATGAAAAAGTAAAGAAATGTTTGAATGACCAAAGTAAAAAGATCTAAAAAAAATAAAAAGCAAGTTTGTTCTGCTGTCATACTTCTAGGGAGAAATCTACCTGATAGTTTATCTGAGTTGAAGCTTTTTTTTTTCTTTTCTGAATACTTGGTATCCTCACCATATGGAATTACTGATGAGTCAGTAAGTTCAAAGAATCCGTAGTGTACTTCAGTTTCTGAGAATTTAGAGGGCACTTGAAAATTTCACTGACACTTAAAATTGGAGAATGCCATTGAAGTTAAAGAGTTTTCATGCTCCACACTCCTGATTAGCAATGTCCCCTTTTCCCTACCCTGTGTCAGTTGAGCGTTAAAGTAGGTGGTTAGAAAAGATAAAAAGCATTCTCAGATTTTTTGTTAATTTCTTCAGAAATTGCTGAATGCTTCATTAGGCTCCCAAAACACAAGCTGTGATGAAGTTCCTTGATATAGCATTTAATAGGATAATATACATAAAGTGATGGAGATGTGGCCATAAGGGGATCCCAGTTCTTATTTCTTCAACCCTGCAAATATAGTCAAAAAGCATTGCTATCCACCCCACCTAACTATCTACTTTGCAGTAAAGCACACTCAATGAGTCTCACCCTGAACACAGAAATTTCAAGAAAATTTTTAGTCTTATTTTTAAATAGCCAAGCAAAACCAGGCATGAAGTATGCAATACAAACAAACATGTAAACAGAAACAGAGCAAGTAGTAATGACAAGAAAATGTTTAAAATTATAGAGTATTTCCAGAGAAATAAGAGAAAATATATTAACTATAAAACAAGAAAAAGAATGCTATGGAAAAGAAAAAAAGAAATCAAAGAATAAGAAAGATCGCCAAGAAGTTAATTTACTTTCTTTTTAAATAACCAGTAAAATTAAACGATTTTAAAGATAAAGTTGAGAAAATCTTCCAGGTTCGGTAACAAAATAACAACATAATATAAAATGGTAAGTATGGGGGAGACTGTAAGGGATTTAGACATTTAATCTAAAGATTACAATGTCTTAATAACAAGCATTCTAGAAGGATGGAATAGTGAAAACAGTGGAAGGAAATTGTCAAAGAAACATTCAGAAAAATTTCCTATACTGAATAACACAAATATGCCCACTGAGTACAGACAATAATAATAAAAAAAACACCTCTCATATTTCAAAGAAAATATCATTATGAAATGTCAGAGATATTAGACTATCTTAAAGATTTCTGGCAGGTGACCGGCTGGCAGGAGTATGAAGTAGGTCACAAATTAGAAATAATGACACTGTATTTTTCAGTAGAAACAAAAGTCAGTGAAACAATGCCTTCAGATTATGACAGTTTCAGCTTAAAATTCTATACTCAGCCAAAATACTAATCAAGTGTCAGAGCAAAATAAAGGTATTTTCAGAACTTCAAGGTCTCAAAAAATTTACCTCCACTGTGTCTCAGGAAATTATCAAAGACTCTAGCAGGAGAAAGTAATAACACATGAGCGAAAAGGGATCAAGGAAACAGGGGAACTACTCAGAAAAGCGGTGAAGAGACAGCAGCAGTCCCCAATCCTTTTTGGCACCAGGGACCGGTGCTCCTATGAGAATCTAATGCCTGATGATCTGAGGTGGAGCTGAGGCAGTGATGCTAGCTAGCACTGGGGAGCAGCTGCGAATACAGATGAAGCTTTGCTCGCTTGCCTGCCACTCACCTATTGTGCGGCCTGGTTCCTAATAGGCCACTGACTGGTACAGGTCAGCAGCCTGGGGATTGGGGACACCTGCTCTAGGGTAACAGCTGCAGAGTAAATGGAAAGAGGAACTAACTCGTCACATCATTAAGGAGGAGGTGGCCTGGAAATTAAATACTTAGAAAAAAAATGGAATAGATTGCCTGATATGTTTAAATATTTTATTTTTTTAAAAAAGCTTTACTCATATGAACATGAAAAGTTTTCATGGACCAACTAGAAAAAAATAAAGATAGGTATACAGAAAAAATTAAGGTTCGGTATATCAGTTTCAAATAGTGAAAAAATGAAGTAATTATTAACATTAGAATGAAATGTTATTTAAGAAGGAAAATGCAATCCTAGCTCATTATTTGGCTTTGCTTTGAATAACAGAATTAAAAATATGAAAATAGTGAACATTAAAATGGATGAGAAGATAAATGGTTTGGTTAGGTAAAGGAATTACATACCTGGCATAAGCAAAAACTCAACAAAAATATCTAAAATGGATAAATAAGAAATAACAGCAAAAATGTGTCATGCAAAAATATGGAAGTAAATACATGAAAATCAATATTATTGAAACTGTTTTGAAGCAGTTTAACTGGAGCATAATTTGGATAGAGCAGAAAATCTATGATTTTTGTTATTACCTTTCTGCACTATTGGTATTATTTTGATAAAAAGAAAAACCATATTAAGAGCCAATAATAAATTATTCTTTTCCACACAAATAATATTAAAATGCATTTTTTAATATCAACAACAAAGAAAGTTTCTCCTATTTTGGATTCAGGATATATTCACTCCTTATGCACAATAATAAGGAATAAATGTATAAGCTGGAAATATTTACAATTGTGACTTAAATAAATTTGTGATTTCATCTTTGAGAGACTATACTCTAAAACTGAGATATAATTTATAAGAGCACAATCTTTGAAATCAATGGAAACACCATATTTAGTAATGACTGAATTCATTCTAATAATGCAAGAGAAATTGATTTTTAAAATTTAATGTATTTTATCAAAAATTAAGTTTCATGAGTAATGTGAAATTGTTTATTTAATTGTTTTCAAAAAATGACTAGGCACTCAGTAACTTTCATTTTCATTTAAAAGATGTTTATATTGCCAATTTAAATCATAGGAATAATTGGCTCACAGACTTAGAGCTCTTGGAGAAGTAGTTTAGTAAGTATATGTAACCACGTGGTGGTGCTCTGCTGTGGATTCAATAAATAAAACCCCGTCCGTAACCATGAAAGATTCCTCAATAACATACAGGATGTTTATGCACATACAACGAATAAACAGTCATTGATTAAGGACCCACCATGATGCCAAGATGATGCTAGGTGCTGCTAAAGAGTTTTGGCTGATAACATGAAACATTTACGATAGGTTTTTTACCTCTTGTGTTATTTGAAATTTGTAAAACCACAAGGTATAGAGTTATTTAGTAAATGTTAAGTTTTATTTGACATAAATGTGTTCTCTATCTAGGGATTTACTGATGGAGACCTATTAAAAATTCAGTTTGGAGGAGCAAACGTCTCTGGGTTTCAAATAGTAGACTATGATGATTCCCTGGTATCTAAATTTATAGAAAGATGGTCAACACTTGAAGAAAAAGAATACCCTGGAGCACACACAACTACAATTAAGGTACATTTCTATCTGTCAATATCTACGTCTACATCTGTATTAATGCTTATCTATATGTAACTGCTGGCTAGTAGCCTGTTTTCTGGGACACTTTAGGAAGCAGATAAAAATCTCAATTTGTTTCAGCAATTAAAAAACAAATGCAATGTTGCCCACAATCAGACAAAAAAAATCTTTGAAAGCTAAGTGTGATGCACTGATTTGAAATAAGTACTACCAGACTCATCTCTTACTTTCCACGGGTTTGGCCGCATTGAGTTCTTCACTTGTTTATTCAATGTATTTTATTGGGTATATACATACATGCATATATTTACTTCCAAAGACTAAATTATTTCTCCTGTTGATAGGAAGTCCCCCTCTCCCCCCGCCCCTCTGGTCACCTTACTGAGAGCAGAGTAAAAGTAAAACCTGGTAAAGAGTAGATGAAGGAGTGAGTGGGATGAGTTGATGTTCATTCTTTATAAAACCAAACTTATGAAAATTAAGAGCAAAAGTTGCAAAACATTTTTAGATGTACAGTGATTTTGTTTGTTTATTTGTATATTATAAAGCAGATTGTGTACGAATCGGTCAAGGACAGTCTTATTTCAGTTGCCCTCACGGTTATGTTTAGACATCATAGAGAGGCTTTGTGTTGTTTTGTTTTTCTACACATTACGGAAAAAAATATAGAAATAGATGTTTGGCTTCAAATTTTTGTCTCATTATGAGACTTTCTAGGTAAGGATTTTAAGCTTTGAAGTTTTCTACTTTTAGATGTGTAAATGGATCCTTAATTTTCAGTCAAATTCAGGAGAGCGGCCCACAGAGTGTTAAAGAATAACTCAGAGTTAATTTTTTTTCTCAAAACTAGGTGACTTCTTGTTTGGTGACCTTGATTGAGATTCAGCGTTCATACTGTTTATAATAGTATCATGGGCTTCTGGGAGTACCATGATGTAACAGGCAAATAGACACCTCGTCTTTCAAGTGTCAGTGTATAGTCCCATCTGTGCTCCATAGAGGTCTGACTGCCGATCCCATTCTGTGGAATTGAAGGCTTGCATCCATTCAGAGATGACGCCATTTAAGTTCTCTGATGAAGAGCGCATGTGGCATTCATTTTCAAAAGAAACTAAAGTGCTCTTTTTGAATACTCTATTAGTCATCTTGTTGCCTCCCACTGCTGCCTGCTGTGAGAAGGATGAAAGCAAAATGAGATGATTTTTTTTCTAGTGGAAGTCATATCATTATTAAAGTTCATGTGTCATGCTTGAAAATGCAAAGTGAATTCAGGGTGTGAGAGATCCTGGCAAGGCATTTTAACATTTTTGCCAAAATCCAGCATCAGGCTTCACTCTTTCGAGAGCTTGCCTGCTAACCTTTCTTTGCTTCTTTCCCACGGTAGCATTTCCCTCCACAGTGCCTCCATTTTGGCTACTTCTGCCAACGTTCAGAGAAATCGTCGCAGCCCCTCGTTGTGGGGTGCTGCAAGGAGCATAGGTGTATCCGTTTAAAAACACGGGCTCTGGTTCACTGTTTGACCCCAGGCTCAGCGTTCTCATCTCCGTAATGCAGTAGCGGCTGTTAATTCCCAGGTTGCTGTGAAGATTACACAACATTTACAATGACTTAGCTTTGGGTACATAGGTGCCAATACGAAACACTTTATATGGCTTTTGAAGTTTGATCACAATTACTAAAAATCTGTGGGGAGAATATGACTTTGAGTGGGAGTCCTTCCTAAAACAGACACATATTAATCATGGACTAGAGGGCTGGGAACTGGATATATATATAGAGAGAGATAGATGGATATGTATATATGTGTATATATGTATGTATATATGTGTGTATATATACATATATATCTATATAGTCCTACTGCTAATAATCTGAAGTCTAATGGAGACAAACATGAAATAAGCAAATATAATAGAGCACAATGCATGTAAAATATGCCAGCTCCCTGCATACGATTAGGGCAGTATGGGGGAAGGGATGTTAAGGAAGGCTTTCTGGAGATGGGATGCCAGAGCAGGGCTTTGCATGTGGTTGGGCAGGAGGAAAAGCATGGGAGGGTGTTTGACAAAGAGCAATGTACACAGAGACTCAAAGCGATGCAGTAGCGTGACAGAGTTAAGGAGACTCAAAGTGCAATGCCTGCCAACTATTCCTTCAACAGGCTTTCCATCTCAGTTGATGGCAGCTTCATCTTTTCAGTTGTTACTCTGACCAAAAACT
Organism: Pteropus vampyrus; assembly: GCF_000151845.1. Taxonomy (NCBI): domain Eukaryota; kingdom Metazoa; phylum Chordata; class Mammalia; order Chiroptera; family Pteropodidae; genus Pteropus; species Pteropus vampyrus. The sequence goes on from NW_011888834.1 coordinate 9,162,191, forward strand.
TGGAAATGCCCTTGACTCCTCTCTTTCCCCGGTATCCCACATCCAATCTGTCAGGAATCCCATCAGCTCTGCCTCACTTCTTACCACCTCTTCCGTGAGCACCCTAAATCCCACCATCATCATGTCTCTCCCAGGGTCAATGCAATGGTCTCCTGAACCAGTTTCCCCTGCGTCCACACTTGCCCCTCTATCTTCCATGTTTGTGGTCCTTTTAAAATATAAATTAGATTCTGTCACTGGTCTGTTCCAAGCCCTCCAAGGGCCCTCTGTTTCACCCAAAGTAAGGGCAATCATCCTACTGGCCTATAAGGCCCTAAACATTCTGTTTCCGAGTCACATGTGACCTCCTCTCTTGGCACTCTCCCCCCTGCTCACTCTGCTTCAGCCACATGGGCCTTTTTGCTGTTCCATAAGCACAAAAGGCACCTTCCCATTTTAAGGTCTTTATGCTGGTTATTTCCTCTTCTGAACTATCCTCCCCTTAAACGCTTACATGGTTAAGCCTCTTGCACTCTCCAGGTCTTTGTTCAAATGCCATCTTCTCAAGGAAGCCAATAGTAGGCTCTCTATTTAAAATTGCAATCTCTCTACCCATTAGGGTATGTCCTGTTTCCCTTTCTCGGCTCTATTTTTTCCCATTTTTACTTCCTAGTTTACTGTATTTATAATTAGTCTATTCATTACATAGTTAATTGTCTGTCTCCTTCTGCTTGAAAGTAAGTGCCACGGGGCAGGGATATTTTGTTGTTGTTGTTTGTTCACTGATGGATCCCAAGTTCCTAGAATAAGGACTAGTGCATAGGAGCTATTGAATAAAGGCTTTCTGAATGAATAAAGAGAGGAAAGCAAAGAGACTGTGCTAGCTCCTACTATAAACTCCTAATCCAAGTTCTGGAAGTAAGAAAAGCCATCTTAGAAAAAGCAATATGGAATTTAAAACCTGAAGGAGAGGTAGGAATTAGGAGAAAGAAGGGACAATGGCTCTGCATAGAGAAAATAAGATACATAAAGTCCCAAGTGTAAGGAAAATATGTCCATAAGTCTGGAGGTTGACTAGAGGTGCTTTGAGGGAATTCTCAGAACTAATACTTTAGAGACATGCAGGACACAGACCTCGTGTGCCTAAGGAATTTTTTGTGTCATTTTGAGAGCAGTTGGGAAGTACTACAGAAGAGTGATAATCATGGTTTTGAGACAGGAAGTTTACTGTGCCTGCCTTGGTGACAAGAGAGTGCAAGAAGTACATGCGATGGCAAGGGAGCTTTCAGTAAGATACTGCAAACAACATAGGCGACATAATAATTGAATTGTGGTTTTGGCATGAGGATGGAGGAAAATAAATGTATTTGTTGAATTTGCCAATTCTTTTAATTTCTGTATTTTTAAAATAATAACTGCAAAAATTATAACCATTCATAACATTGATATAAATTCAGTTGAGAGATATTTGTAGATTAAAAACAAGAATCTGAAAGGCAGTCTGCATCATTTGTATCTTATTGACCTCAAATCTCATTCAGTGGTTTGTACATAATAGATATTTGTTGAAATGGAGCATAATAAAATGAAAAACATAAATAAACACTTTGAAAATATCTAATCATTGAGAAAGAAAAAATGGGTAATTATTATTGCTATGAAATTTGGTTTAAATTTCTGCCCTTTTATTCAGCCATGACAGTATGATTTAACTTGATGAAATATAAAATGATGAAGTGATCAGATCTGAACCATCATGGCACCCAGATTTAAAAATGGGCATTTTACCTTCCTTAAGATTTCTTTTCAAAAAGAGGCAGATTATAAAGATGATTTATCACTATCTCAAAAATAATTTACAAATATTTCTATCTTTAGATAGATGAACTTTCAGTGTTTCGGGTGTCTTCCACAACTTGCAAGATATAACTATGTATTCTACCTTGCCATACCAACAATTTAAAGCTTAGTTCAATTTTTGTTTCTGTCATGTCCTGCTGGTGTTGAATTTAACAATAATATATGACTGACAATTGTATGGCATTTAAATAATGGCTTTCCCAAAAGAATCTCATTTTACTCAGGAAACGATTAAAGCACAGACTCAAATTCTCTTAATTGCTATCCTAAGAGAGTTATTAGGCCTGTCTGAAAATAGTATAATTTTTTTCAGTCAAGTAATTAGTGTTGTACATTAAATAGTACCCCGGTGGCCTAATAGAATTAATCCTGCTTCTTGAATGTTTTAGCTGACCAAAATCACAGCTGGTACATAGGTGTCTCCTACTCTTGATATTAAAGCATTTTGCCACACAAGAATCTAGAGGTTTGACATGTTTAGTTCCTTATATTTTGTGGTTGAAAAAATGTAGAGATGACTGAAATAAACCCATGAATTAAAAATCTGATATTGACACAATTACATATTTTGTAAAAAATAATTTTTAAAAAGTTGCACTATTTAAATACATATTACACCATTAAAAAAGGCATTACTATTACTTAAAATTATAATGCAGAATATCTGGGTTCAGCTCATTTCCATATTTCTTCCTCTGTAGGTGATACCGAAGATCTCTCCAAAACTATTACCATGATTACATAAGTGCTAATTTAAGCACACAATAAAAAGTATACTAATGTTTATAATTTTTTGCTGAATCTATGAAACGCCAAATGGTTCCTCTGTGTCTCAAAGATTGTAGTGGCTTACAGGTAGTTATCTCTGAACTCCAGATGCTGAAATGAAATCCTAAATTACTCTGGAAACTATTTGTTGTACTTTTTATGTTACAAAAAATCAGGAACTTTCACCTTTTTAGAAGAGTCAGTCCTAGGAAGAGGGGTGAGGCAGGAGGGAGAATTTATACAACTAACAAAATAAAAGATCTGCTTCCAAGAAAGTCTTTATCTACCTCTGAATGAATCAAAAACAGACAATGTATTGATTTGAGTATCTTTTTTCTATCTTGATGAATCTGATTAATTTTATCTGAAAATTTGAAACATTTAGTGAATCTAATGTTTCAGGATATAAAAGTCTTGGTCCTTCAGAAGGATTTTCAGTCAGGGTCAATAGCCAACCAGATATTTTGGCAAAAAAAAATGTTGTTTTTAATGTATTCCTTTTACATGAGTCTTTATTCACAGTGAATTTTAACTTATTTTTATTATTTATATAGAGTACAATAAAGGATGCTAATTTTTGTTTCTTGCCAATAAAGTATCTTTTCACCCTTGGCAATATGATTTAGCTTGTGTGCTTATTAAAGATGCTGAGGATTTTTTTAAGGCTTTATTTATTTATTTTAGAGCAGTTTTAGGTCCACAACAAAATGAACAGAAAGTACAGAGATTTCCCACATACCCCTTTCCCACACACAGAGCCTCTTCCAATGTCGACTTCACTCACCGGAATGATATATTTATTAAAACTGATGAATCTACATAATTATCAAAACTCTACAATTTACATTATGGTTCACTCATGGTGTTGTACATTCTGTGGGTTTGGACAAATGTATAATGACATGCTTCCATCATTATCGTTTTATACAGAGTATTTTCATTGCTCTAAAAATTGTCTGTGCTCTGCCTATTCATCTCTCCTCCCACTCCCAACGCCTAGCAACCTCTGATCTTTTTTACTCTCATAGTTTTTCCTTTTCCAGAATGTTGGAATCCTATAGTATATAGCCTTTTCAGATTGGCTTTTTCACTTGCCAATAGTCATTTAAAATTCCTCCATGTCTTTTCATGACTTGGAAGCTCACTTGGCAGCTCATTCCTTTTTTTTAATATGGATCTTTTTTTTTTTTTATGGTGACATTGGTTAACATTCAACAGTAAGAAATATATATATTGCTTTGTGTGTTCACCACCCATAGTTAGATTTCATTCTGTCACCACATATTTGATTCCTTTTACCCACCTACCTCCCCTCTCCCCCTCCCTCCCAATAGCTGATCCCTTTTTGCACTGAAAATATACCATTGTCTGCATACATAACAATTTATTTATCTATACTGAAAGCACATCTTGGTAGCTTCTCAGTTTTGACATTTATGGATAATGCTATGAACCTCTGTGTGCTAGATTTTGAGTAGATATATGGTTTCAACTCCTTTGGATAAACATCAATTGGTGTGATTGCTGGATCATATGGTAAGAGGATGTTTTCTCAAAGTGGTTATACCATTTTGCATTCCCACCAGCAATGAAATGAGAGTTCCTGTTGCTCCACTAATGTTGAATTTTTATGATTTTTTGACTTTATGACATTTCAAAGGGCACGTTCAAAGGGCTTTGTAGGAAATTAAAGATGACCTTATCACAGATAGCTCTTTTCCAGAATTTAAACTGCAATTAAATTTGAAATTATGAGAAGTGAATTCTTTTAATTTTATAATATATTTCTTAATACTGTTCTTTTTCCTGTGGCTCTACCTTGATTCTTGGACATTGCCAAGAATCCTTAAAAAAAAAAAGAACTTCCAAAATACTTCTTATAGGCTAATTTGTTTTTCCTAGAGTTCATCGTCTTTGACCAGGTTGATAATTTTGTAAAATGAAGAAACCGAGAGTTATATTGTGTAAGATTCTCTAGGGAAATATCATTCAGCATGTGATATTTTTAACTAAAAAATTAATGCTATTACTAAAATGATTATGTAAAATTTATCAGTCCATAAAACTGTTACATGGAACATTATTTTTATGGAAAGCAATTGGTGTTAAGGAAATCTTAAAAATGGTAATTAGTTTGGGCAATGCTGATCAAACAAAGTTAAACTGGAATGTTACTGCAAGGTGTCTCAGGGCCTTTAATATACCAAGTTCAGAAACATTTTCTGAACTTATTGGATCACAGACTCTTATAGATCAAGATAACGGTTTTCAAAATATTGTAAAAACAAGCTGGTTTTACATAAAGATGGTAATCAGATGAAAAAAGAATATAAAATGCTGGTCAATAACATTCATTTTTAGCATAGTTTACAACTCACCCAGCTTCTCATTTCCTCTAACTCTACTCATTTGATGTGGCATTTGCCACATAAGGGGACTAATCATCCCAGTGTGCCTAGGACTGAGAAGTTTCCTGGGACTATCTCTTTCAAAACTATGACAGCCCCAGGCTAACCTGGATGGTTGGTCACCCTCATTACCCCAGAAACTCCTAGAACTGTATTCAGATTCCACCTTTATCATAGTTTTGTGACTCTGGGAAAAACATAAATTGATAACTTGCAATCTTCACTTGTGAAATTAGAATAAAAATATTTGCTGCATAGGATTTTTTTAAAAGGCTTAATAGGGAACTATTCAGCTCAGGTTTGGCATAGAGAGAAGTAGGACAACATGAATTCTTTTTTTTTTTTTTTCCTCCCTTCCTTTCCAACATCACTACAAAATAGAAGAGACATTGCTCTATATATTTCATTGATAAGAGATCTTGGGCACTGATACTTTAGTTAAGCTGCCCAAGGCAACCAAGCAGTAAATGGTAAAATCAGGTCTTGAGCTCTTTTTTTTTTTTTTCAGCTTTTCTTTTTTATTAGTGTGAAGTATGCAGTACATTGGTTAGACATTTATATAGTTTATGAAACGATCCCCCTGAGCCTGTCTTTTGATGCTATATGCCATGCTTTCTCAACTACTCAATTCAATTTCAACTGTCAAAGAAAATTTGGAAAGTAGCCATTCATAGGAAATTTTATAAGACTTTCATAATACTTAGAGTCTAATACTTTTCTATTTTAGCATGGTGTAGGTAATATATGTTTAGCAATAGGTGCTATCATTACGATGACCCATAAAATTTTATATTTTAGCCTATGTACATCCATTAAATAAATTCTAAATGTACATTGAAGTTGTTTTTATCCCCTCTTTTTTTGGCTGTCAGAATAATGTTTTCTGGTATTAATGAATAATTATGGTAATATATTCTTGAACAATGTCTGATGAATATTGGGCATAAAAACATCTTTACAATATATATTTCATTTCATTTTCAAAAAAAGTAATCTCGATAAGCATACATTTAGAATGGAATAAAGAGCATGTTTGAAAAATGGACCATAAAAACATTTTCCCAGATTTCTTCTTAAAGTATGGATATGATGTGATTGTGATACAATACCGCAGAACATAATGACCCCCCACTGAAATATAAATTTTCAACTCAGCTGAGGGATTTCACAGAACATAAACATCAGGGCAGCGATGATGCATTTGTTTTCAAAGAAGGAGATAGTTATGGTGCCATCATGTTCTCTTCAAATTAATTTACATCTAGTTTAGTGAATGGTAGGATAAAACTGAAATATTTAACTATCCAATCAAAATGTGAACATATTTGTTTAGAAAAAGAAATGAGCCACATATGCAGAACATAAACAAAGTGGAACTCTGGATACAGAGGCTGTTGATTTTCTCTTGGCCCAGAATTGTGTTTCTATGATTGTGACTTTTAATTTAAAATGATAATAGGCTTGAGACTTGATTAGATTTGAACATTTTAAAAAGGTTGATTTTTCTTCTTAGTATGATCTTGCTCTGAATCATAATTATAACATGCCACATGGAATTAAATGCTTTCAGTTCATTCAACCTAATCTTATTTTTTAATGTGGTTCATCAACATCTAAAACACTTAGCAGATAGCTTTATAGATTTCTTGTAGTAATATGAGCAAGTTGACTCAGTGAAGATTTTGGCTTTTAACTATCATAATTTTTTAATACAAATTGTAATACTTTTTAAAAATATCCAATTTATTCATTTTAGGTTGTTTCCTATTCAGTGACCTAGATTATTATAAGAATTACACTGTCAATGAACTAATTGCTGTATAAGAAAGCAAGTTAATCTATGTTTTTTTTTTTTTTCACTAAGAGAATAGAAAGGAACATTTAAGTGAGGCAGATAAATCCTGATATGATATCTCTTATTTTTTCCAAAAAGTCTTTTTTTTTAAGTAGATACAATGTTTTTGATATAATACAGTTTTTATTAAATGGTGCGTGGGTATTATAGAATACTTGAAAAAGAAATATAATCATGTATGTTTCCTCCCTATTATTACAACCATTTTATTTTCTTTCCCTTCTTTGTTGAAGGGATATCACCATTTTTTAAGTTATTCTCATTTTGGGGAAAAAAAATAATTATTTCACTTATTTTATAATTAGCATTATTAATGTTGTTACATACTTTTATTAGTATTACTTTTTAATTGCTGCATAATACTTTCTCAAAGAAGAAAGCACAGGTTTTTTTAACATTACTGTCAAAAATTTAGGTTGTTTCTAATTTTTGCTCATTATAAATAGTACTGAAATTAATGTCCTTGTATGAAAATTTCCTATATTTGAGAATATATTCTTAGGATAGGACTGCATATTAAAAAAGAAACAAGACAGGCAACTATCTACCATTGGACCAATTCATAACACTATAATGGGTACATTGTAATTATCTGTTTATATATCTTTTCACTGGACTGGGAGAGAATGTGAGTCCCATTAGGACAGGGTCCACTTCAAGATCTCTG
>NW_011888834.1:9169777-9188218 GCF_000151845.1 Pteropus vampyrus
TTAGCAGATAGCTTTATAGATTTCTTGTAGTAATATGAGCAAGTTGACTCAGTGAAGATTTTGGCTTTTAACTATCATAATTTTTTAATACAAATTGTAATACTTTTTAAAAATATCCAATTTATTCATTTTAGGTTGTTTCCTATTCAGTGACCTAGATTATTATAAGAATTACACTGTCAATGAACTAATTGCTGTATAAGAAAGCAAGTTAATCTATGTTTTTTTTTTTTTTCACTAAGAGAATAGAAAGGAACATTTAAGTGAGGCAGATAAATCCTGATATGATATCTCTTATTTTTTCCAAAAAGTCTTTTTTTTTAAGTAGATACAATGTTTTTGATATAATACAGTTTTTATTAAATGGTGCGTGGGTATTATAGAATACTTGAAAAAGAAATATAATCATGTATGTTTCCTCCCTATTATTACAACCATTTTATTTTCTTTCCCTTCTTTGTTGAAGGGATATCACCATTTTTTAAGTTATTCTCATTTTGGGGAAAAAAAATAATTATTTCACTTATTTTATAATTAGCATTATTAATGTTGTTACATACTTTTATTAGTATTACTTTTTAATTGCTGCATAATACTTTCTCAAAGAAGAAAGCACAGGTTTTTTTAACATTACTGTCAAAAATTTAGGTTGTTTCTAATTTTTGCTCATTATAAATAGTACTGAAATTAATGTCCTTGTATGAAAATTTCCTATATTTGAGAATATTTTCTTAGGATAGGACTGCATATTAAAAAAGAAACAAGACAGGCAACTATCTACCATTGGACCAATTCATAACACTATAATGGGTACATTGTAATTATCTGTTTATATATCTTTTCACTGGACTGGGAGAGAATGTGAGTCCCATTAGGACAGGGTCCACTTCAAGATCTCTGATCCTCCCTCCCTCCCTCTCTCCCTTCCTTCCTCCCTTCTTTTTTCCTTCCCTTCTTTCTTCCTTCTTTTCTTCCTTCCTATTAAGTCCCTTCAAAGTGCCCAGCCCTGCCCGCAACTCTGAGAATTCAGTGGTAACAGACAAATCAGACAAGTTTTCTCCTTCCCAAGAGTAAATATTCTAGTAGAGAGGAGAGATGAAATAGATAAATAAATAATACATGAGAAAGACACTCGGATACTGGTAGAGACTGTGAAGAGTATAAACGAGATTATGTGAAGGACAGTGACTGGGAGTGGGCTAGACAGGAAGGGCACCCCAGAAGAAGTCATATTTGAGCATATAGCTGCAACTTAAAGCATGGACTGAATTAGTCACTTGGAACAAGGAGGACTGATGTGGAAAGGCAAATTTAGAAAACTCCTCTGAACAATTTATTTATTTATTTTTTAATGAAGGAAAGAGGATGGAAATTGGAAGGAGATACAGATCTAAGAAGCAGATATTATCCCTATCTATCTATCATCTGTCTGTCTGTCTGTCTACCTGTCTGTCTGTCATCTGTCTATCTCTTTATTTGTGGTAGTAGCTATTAGAGAAGTTGACTTGCCAGTAGAAGATACAATAAGGAGGAAAAAGGCGGATGTGGATGTGGGATATTGAGGGTGTAACTGCAGAAAAAAATGTTCTAAAAAAGATCAGAGGTCGTGGATGACTGCACCATTGTAGTGGCTCTCCTAAGGTAGGAGTATGGCCACCTCATGTACTGTCATGTCAGGAAGGAAACAGAGAGAGAGGATGTAGAGTTTGGTAGTGTTATGGCTGAAAGATAAGGGGATTCTGTCTGATGACTTCTACTTTCTCAATGGCATATAAGGCAAGATAATGGGGAGGAATTCAGAGAATGAGAAGACTGTGGAAGTGTGTGAATTAAGGAAGATAAAAGGTATAAAATAAAAATTTCTCAGATTGGAAGAACTAATTCACTAAAGAAACAAGGATTACTTGAAGATGTTGAATGACCATTTTGGATTCGTGGTTAAGATTTTCAGAGTGTCACAAAATCAGTATGATACTGCATTTTTTCCCCACCTTCATTAAACTTGCTATCTACAGACTGAAAAATATTCAAGAACAGAAATTTCCTCAGCATTTATTAAAGTGTTTATGTTAAAATGTGATTTATAATAACCGACAGCATCATACATTTGATAGACAGCGGTATATATACATGCACATAATAATACATATCCAGCCACTGACAATGCTTAGTACAAATGCAGTTTTGTTTTGTTTTGTTTCGTTTCCCTGCTTGGTTCCTAGCTCCTGTAATAATCCTGCTGTCCTGCTGGGCTCTGAATACCACAAGTTTGGAACCAATGTTAGACTGTTGAAACATGAAGGGGCAGAGAAATTATGAAGTTTGGTTCTTCTTCTGTTTGATTAATGGGAAGTTAAAATAGTCATAACCATATTCATCTAGGGGAAGTTAAAAACAAATAAATACTCAAAAGGCCATTGCAGATCTAGATGAGTATCACTAGGGTTGATTAGAGACTAAGGATCTTGAAACTAATCAGTAGTCTTTCCTTATTGCCAAATGAGTTCCTCATAAGATAGTGGAGAAATATTTATTAATTTGATAATTTCTTGTATCATCAGATCAGGCTATAAAATGATGCTCTAATGAGAAACTGCCTAGGAAAAAAAAACATTGACAAAATTATTATGAAAGATGTCACTTGAAATAGCTGAGATGTTAATATAGAAAATGTTGAGAGTCAAAATCCCCTTCCATAGTCCTAATATTCCATACTACTTCTCTTAGACTCTTAGGTTTCTAGATGAAGAAATTGTGTCTAAATTTTGGACTTGATATGGTACTGTTGGTGGGCAACTGCGGTCTTGATGGCCAGTGTGTACTGTCTCTGCATTTTTTCCCATTCTCATGAAATATGTGTGATACTTTTCAGTATACTTCTGCTCTGACCTATGATGCCGTTCAAGTGATGACTGAAGCTTTCCGCAACCTACGGAAGCAGAGAATTGAAATCTCCCGAAGGGGGAATGCGGGAGACTGTCTGGCAAACCCAGCAGTCCCCTGGGGACAAGGTGTAGAAATAGAAAGGGCCCTCAAACAGGTCAGTCACTGGACATAAGTGTTAATGTGACTTAATAATGCTACTATTTTTTTTTCTGCTGAATTAGTCATCTTGTTTTATGTTTAATATAGAGGGAATAACATTTCCTAACTACACAAAGGTAGGCTAAATAGTGAACAGAAAGCTTAAAAATGTAGTTTTCTTGACTTGAGTCTCGTGAGAATAACCCATACGGCTTGTATCTTCGATTGAAGTAAATTTATAACTGTGCTTTTTTCCCATTTCCAAATTAGGTTCAGGTTGAAGGTCTCTCAGGAAATATAAAGTTTGACCAGAATGGAAAAAGAATAAACTATACAATTAACATCATGGAGCTCAAAACTAATGGGCCCCGGAAGGTAAGTCATTAGTGATTTAAAGGCAGTTCTCTCTGTGTGAGGAGGTGAGTTAGCTAATCTATCATGTCATCTTCCAAAGAGTCCTGGAGATAGGCATTCACATAGAATTTAACAACTTGCAGAAACAGACATATTTTTTAGTATGTTTTTCTAGATCAAGTATATTCATTTCTGGTAACACTGAAACTTAATTTTAAATAACTGTAAATAGAACTGTTCTACGTTTATTTTTTAGACCAAAGTAGAAAAAAAGAGTTTAATATGAAGAAAAAGAACTATCACTTAAAGTTTATGGTTCAGAAGACAAAGCATAGTTGGTGTAAAGGTGCCTATAACTGTTCAATTATGTCTTTCAACTATTATGGCTAAAAGGCCATTGTTAAGACTTTATTTATATGACCACTCCCAAATAAATGATTTTTGGAGAATATGAACGTGAAGAGATAAGCTGTTTTTAAGGATTGTTTTTGTTTGTCTTTACAGTCCTGTTCTATTCCTATTATTAGATTTACTTTATCAAAGACACATCTCCGTTTAGAAGAAGCATAGTTAATATAGGTATAATTTTAGATTCGGACATGGGTTTGAAAATAATTAAATGCTTAGCTAATAGAAAGGTCTTTATCCATGTGCCTACCTTCTGTACCTTCTGTAACTTTTTTCAGATTGGATACTGGAGCGAAGTGGACAAAATGGTTGTGACCCTTACTGAGCTCCCTTCTGGAAATGATACCTCTGGGCTTGAGAACAAGACTGTCGTTGTCACTACAATCTTGGTAATTAGAGACATAGGCCTATGTTTTGCTTTATTTTTTCTTTTGAACACTATCTGCCAGCTAGAATTGCTGTTTATATTTAAGACAGTAACTATTACAGGGTAGCTTTTGCAATGTTTTAATCATTTGTTGCATATTTACTCTGTCAGAAGGACTAACAAGAGCGCTAGCTAAAGCTTTCAAAAATATTCCCTACCTCTTCAAAACTGAAGGTTAGCTTGACAGATAATTCATAACCTGGTGCACTGGTGAACGGCTGGGGAAAGTCTTAAAGCGCATACTTCATATTTTCTCAGGTGCTTCACCTTTCCATTCCCATACAATTCTGGGTACATTCTATCTCTACATTTGTTATGTTTCAATAATGTTGCCAATTTTTCTTTCTTCATACTAAAAGATGAACTCCTTAAAAGCAAGTATGATCTCCCTTCTTTTTAACTCCAAGTCTCAACATAGTAGTTAGCACGTAGCTAAATAAATGTGTATTGAGTGAATGAGATAAAAATGTACTGGATCTTGAACATCTAGGCTTTGGATAGATGGAAGGTAGATGTAGAACATGACAACCTATTGAAAAAAATGAAGTAGAGGAAATGGGGTTTACTAACAGTACAAAATTCTGTGACAAAACAATATTTTTATTTTATTTTGGTAAGAAGTGGTGTAGTAATTTGTGGGATTTATTATTCTAACAGTATTGACAAGAAAATATAGATGGGCTAATAAGGATTTGTATAAAAATATTGGTTGGCATTTAAAAATATCTTAATAAATATAAGCTAGACATTTGAGGATTTTTGCCTTAATCATGTCATTGAGAGGAATTATCTCACTGAGACCCCAAATATCCTTGATGCCACTTTTCAGTGGAGAGTATTAGGTTGTGTTGAATCATTTTTTATGTTTCTTCTCTCTTATGTTTACAGGGTGAGGCTATGCTGTAGCTATCCTTGTAGTATCATTTTAGGATATTATATCTCATAGATGGAGTGAGACCTGAAGTCTGACAGGGTAGAATCAGAACATCACCATGGCAATGATCCTTTCCGTCTGCGTACTGCAGGCCAAAAACATGATTTCCACATGAACCTTATCCTTGAAGCAACAATGACACAAGATTTGGGGTAAATAGTGGTTCTTGGGGTCAGCATAGCCTTAACCTAGAAGAGCATGGTAGATCCAGAGTTGAGTAAAATAGAAGTTGAAGAGCATTCTTCCTCTCTAAGCCCCAGGAATTACAAACATGACAAGGGATATGTCAACAGTTTGTGCTTTTGAGTCTCTTGCTTACTTTGGCCTGGCTAAGTACAAGCTATGTAAGTGAAATATAATGATAGACATTTGAGGACCTTTTTTGGAAGGATTATGCTTAATATTTTCCTCTAAATATTCTCTACCATTTATATTCTACAATGGCTCTATCTAACAGGTAATTATTAAACTAGAAGGTTTGATTCAATGAGAGTAAATAATTAACATAACTTTTTATCAACCAAAGCATTGTCTTTTCATATAGGAATCTCCATATGTTATGATGAAGAAAAATCATGAAATGCTTGAAGGCAATGAGCGCTATGAGGGCTACTGTGTTGACTTGGCTGCGGAAATTGCCAAACATTGTGGATTCAAGTACAAGTTGACAATTGTTGGGGACGGCAAGTATGGGGCCAGGGATGCAGACACGAAAATTTGGAATGGGATGGTTGGAGAACTTGTATATGGGGTAAGTATAGCTCTCATAGAAAATCATTTAATTCGAACTGTTATTGACAGAATGCCTCCCCTTCCTGGAAAGTACCTACGTCTGAGGTTGTTGGTTTTCCACATTACCCTAGGAATACTATCTTATATTTCCTGTGAACATGTGAAGATTAAGAATGAGACAGGCATTTCATCTGTCCTGAAGCATCTGGGCCATGTGCAGTGCTCAAAGGTTGCAAAGGCATAGATGCAGTGAAAAGATGGAATTGTCATAAGCAAGCCATGGGTGGACTATTTATAAAAAGGAGGGATTTGGGGGAACGAATTGTATTTGTTGTTGTTGTACTGAGACTCTACCAGGGAAATACTATTGCCATTTCCTTGATTTCCTTTCCTCCCCTTTTGATCCGATAATGTAATTATGATTCCTTTCTGACCATGACTCCAAGTACTATTACTTTCCTTTATTTCCCTTACAGAAAGCTGATATTGCAATTGCTCCATTAACTATTACCCTTGTGAGAGAAGAGGTGATTGACTTCTCAAAGCCCTTTATGAGCCTCGGGATATCGATCATGATCAAGAAGCCTCAGAAGTCCAAACCGGGAGTCTTTTCATTTCTTGATCCTTTAGCCTATGAGATCTGGATGTGCATTGTTTTTGCCTACATTGGGGTCAGTGTAGTTTTATTCCTGGTCAGCAGATTTAGCCCCTACGAGTGGCACACTGAGGAGTTTGAAGATGGAAGAGAAACACAAAGTAGTGAATCAACTAATGAATTTGGGATTTTTAATAGTCTCTGGTTTTCCTTGGGTGCCTTTATGCAGCAAGGATGCGATATTTCACCAAGGTTGGTTACTCACCTGCTTCAACTTTGTGCATTTTAGGTCTCAAGTGGACATTCATGGCGTTTATGAATTCACCGTAAAGAATTAAGCAGCTGCTGCCTACCTGTCCAAGGTTAAGACTCATAAGGACAGATACTTCAAATCGGCATGAGCCTGTGAGATATTTGAGCAATGTTCTCTGAATGTTGACCTTATATTTCCCTGGTGAAATCATACACACCATGGAGAGGCTATAAAATGCATAAGGTTCCTATCATTCCATGCCTTCTTGGAGGGGTACCGTGTTTTTGCTGCATATTCTCATTTTACAGTCATCTGTGTTGACCCACAGACCTGTATATGGGAAAATGGGCAATGTTACTAACTACAAAAGCAACAGCTTGTTTACAAAACTTCATTGGCGCACATCCCATCTCTTTTTTCCCCATCATCAGCTCATGGAAATGGTGTGAAAGAGAATGTAAAATCTGCTTTTTTTTTTTTTTAAGATTAGGTTGCTGGATTAAAAGGACATTAGATAACATTTTACAAATCTCTAGGAATACATGGTTGGATAATAATAATTGCTGATTCATTATAAAAGTTTGTGCCATACAGACTGATAATACACAAACTATGAAATAAACTAATATGCCCTCTTCTCATTATAACATGTTAATTCCTATACTAGAACACCTAAATATGATGAATATATAAAAAAACACATTCCCTTTGTTCTACCTTCCTTTGATTCTATGGGATATTTTAATAACTAGAGAAGAGGTAACTTTTCTAATACTATTTCATTATATTGTTAATATTATTGGCACTTCTAAGGACAATAACTGATTAATTCAAGAAAAAGCTATATGAAAGCTCAAAAATTTGTATTTTTTACAATCTTTATTGTATTTTCTAGATATAAAGAAAATACATCATGTATCCAGAAATTATCAACTGTTTATTTTTCTGATACTAGGGCAAATTTTTATGAATTACATAGATCTAAACGATCTTAATTCAATCATATTTCCTATGGTTTTTCTTTGGGAATACTCTGAATTAGAAATATGCCAATGATATTTATATATTTGTCATTCTGATGACCTCTGACACAATATGGAAAACTCATAGTTTTACCTCTATATTTAGTTTATCTGATTTAAATTAAAGACATAAAGAGAAGTTTCTATTAATAAGGAAGAAAAATACTAACCAAATTGGGATTTCAGAGAACATTCTGGTCCATAAATAATAATGAAATTTTTCATCTATGATAAGAAGGCTACCCTAGTCCTGAGACATAAGGCATTTATCTTAGGGTGACATAAATTATGCCCTGCCTTTTGAGTAGGTAGGTAGAAGTGAATGGGGGTTCATTATGGAGTAGGGTATATTGATCTGGATTCCCATAGATGGACTCTCAGTTTTGTTTGCCTTGCTCCTCATGCATCATGGCTCTGAAGGTAGTTTTGGTGTCCAGTGCTCTTCAAGGAGCAGAAAACATTTATATACAGAGGCTGGAGCATGTTTATATATAGGGCATATTTAACAACTTGTGTTATCCCAGGGTCCACCATGATGTATACACAACTTATAATTTTTAACAAGCCTAAATATGATCTGTTCCCTGTGCTTTTGATTTCACTATCATTTCATATGCAATAATTTTTATTTTCTAGTAAGACAGATTTTAGATAATGTATTTTTTCCATTTTATTTGTTGACACTTTTGCCACAGAATATATATGGGCAAAATTCCGTTTATTAAAAAGTTTAGGCATATAACTTTTATTTTATGCTATATGTACATTTAAAAATTTAACATTCTATATAATATAGGCAAATTTAATTTTTCAAATGAACCAAACGATCTTTACTTAAAATGCAATGATGGTTACATACTCCAATTTAGAAAAGAATAGAGCAGTTAGCATCTAAAATAATAATAGTAATAATAATAATACTAATATATGAAATTCAGAGATCACTCTAGAGATGCTCTTTAAATACTTTAAAAGATATTTATCATTTCTTTGTAAAATATGATATGGAACTACATTATTAATATTAATACGGCATTTAAATTTTAATGTAGAATTATTGATTGAACTGAATTGGTCACTTGCTTAAAATTATGTTTAGAATATGCTATTATAATTTCCTGAAGAGTAGAACCACAAAAATTATGAGAACAAAGTGCTCTAAAGTTGACTTTTATTCTCCTGCTTGCTTCTGGTTTTGTTCCACAGTGTCCCTAAATAATTCAAATGAATTAAACTATTTTAATTTAAAATGACATTTTAAAATAATTTAATAGAGAATAAAAAGAATTGTTAGAATACGTGCATTTATTTGTTCCATTAGTACAGATGCTGAGAGGTGAAAATTTTTTTTCCTAATTAGAAAAACTGTTTTTGTCTATCACCATAAAACATAAAATTGAATTTGCCCCTCTGCATGAAATTTCTCAGGAACTCTTCAAAAACATTAATTGATCCTTTGAAAACATTATTTAGTAAATAATAATTGCTTGAAAATTTTATTTTGAATAATATGGAAGTCCAATAATTTTCTGGAGATATCTTGTACACTTTAAATAAATTGGCATACTTAATCCCTTTAAATCTGATTTAAGCACTAGAATATAGAGAACAATTTGTCTCTTTATCTTGTGTCTATTTTATACCTACAAAGGACTTATAAATATGATTCTCAAATATATTGCAAGTTAACATGCAATGTATAGTGTCAAAAGCAATTACCACATAATCAGTTTTGTTTTAAGTGATTTGAGCAGTCAGGTACTGACCTGCCCTCTTAAATACAGGGTACATATCATATAATTATATCTTCCATTGTTGTGGAATAGTGAATATTTTGAGTAGCTGCGTCTGCATAAGGGGTTGCCTAATTTTAAAATGTATTTAATATCCTTTTCCAAATACGAGTGAGAAGTGTTTAACTTTTTCATTTTATCATATTTATTTAATTCTTTGTTCTTCTTAATTATATTCTTATGTTTTTCATAAGGGCTCTTAATTATATTTTTTTTGTTTTTCATTGCCTGCTCTCTATTTCAGCAACAGATGCTTTTTATCTAAAAAATCTTTACCTGACTAATTTATTCTATAGATATTACCAAGTAATTTGATGTAGTATTTGTGATTTATCAAAAGATATGTTTTTAATTGTTAACTGTGAGGAATTTGGGGTTGGGCCATAAATTGCCCAATTTTTATAATTTAAGTTTTTAGAAATAGGTCTTCACTATAACCAACCAAATTTTTAAGCATAGCAGAGTTATTAATAGTTATTATATTTGTCAATATTACTCTAATGCCTTTATGTGCAGAATCCCACCAAATCTTTTAAAATAATACAATATATTTGTATCTACATATCTATATATATCAACCTAGGGTTTAATGTAAATTATTATAAATCTATTAAGCTTCTAAAAAGTATTTTATGTAAGAATTCATGATCACAGAAATATTATTTTCTTATTATATTTCAAACTAAGAATTTCTATGTTGGCAAAATTTTAAATGTCTAATTTGTTTTCCTTGAGTTTTCTTTTTTTCTTAAGCAGGAGGAACAAAGGAACAGGGAGATAGCATCCATGCCATGAAGCATCAGATTTTGATTAAGAATTATATTTTGTGTCATACCTTTGTTTGTAGTGTCATTCTTTTCCATCTTCTATCTTGTACAGTATCTAAAACGTACACACACAAAAGCTAATGAAATATTGAACCTCTTTTGAGAGCTCTGGAAATTCACTGGCTGAATGTTTTAAAACAGGGGATGTTTACAGTATTTAAAGCTACATCTATGGTGCATACTCTTTTAGTTTAATATTTGGATTTGTGTGTTAACATTGTTTTGAGGATTGTTGGTAATTTTAGTTTTTCTTCTTCATGTTTGCTTATAAGCCATGAGTGGATAAAGTAGAATGAGCATTGGATGGATTATTTACATGTTTTTTGAAATTGCTTTGTTACAAAGATTTCATACCATCAATGATTTGGGCATTATAACTATGAAAGAATCTCAGGAATCTGAAGTTTTGACCTCTGGGTATCTCATCAAATCTAGCTAATCTGTACCCCTTGCCCAGAATGTTTAATAACTTCTAGTTTCATTCAGTAGCAGATATATTGAAAAATATAAAGTTAAATATTCCCCTATAAGTCAATATTTGCGTAATACTGCTAACTTGTTTTTTTATTGGGTCATTCGTGTCACTTTACAAATCCATTTCATACTTGTTATTAGATCCCTCTCTGGGCGCATTGTTGGAGGTGTGTGGTGGTTCTTTACCCTGATCATAATCTCCTCCTACACGGCTAACTTAGCTGCCTTCCTGACTGTAGAGAGGATGGTGTCTCCCATCGAAAGTGCTGAGGATCTTTCTAAGCAAACAGAAATTGCTTATGGAACATTAGACTCTGGCTCCACTAAAGAGTTTTTCAGGGTAAGAGATTCTGCTTTGTAACTTCTGATTTTGTTCTTAAAATTTAACCTATTTAACTTTGTCCCCCTCACCCCCTCCCATGATCTACACAAAAGTACTAGGTGAAAGTAACTTCCTTCTCTGTCTCTATTTCTGTTCTTGACCTTGTCCCCCTCCCCTCCCTATCCCTATCCTTAGCTCTATCTCTATCTCTATTCTGATTCCTAACTCCTTTGGGGAAAAACATAATATTGTAATAAAAATCTGTTTTATAAAATTTGATTCTCCTTTTGGAACAAATTGAAGCAAAGTATAGTTCAGATTAGAGTGTTATTATTTTTAAAACAAAAGGGTGTTGTTTTTTATTTGATTTTAAATAAGTATGACTGCCATTTATTATACATCATTAATGGCTGAATACTCAATTTGAAATCAGTTATGTTAATTCTTTGTCAGGAAACAGATTATGAATTTTCTGTGAAGTCCTCCAAGAAAAGGCTAACAAAGTCCTTTAACTTTCTAACTCTTAAAATGTATAGCATAAATAAATAAATAAATAAATTGTGCAGCATAATTAGAATGTGTCTATTAAATGTATTTTAATTTTTTTAAAAGTTGCAGTCTTATCGGCCCAATAGGCTGATGTTGGTATAATTTTCTTCCATTATACTATTATTTCTATATATGAACTCATTCTATATAAATGTTTAAATACAGCTAATAAACTTAAGTCTTAAGCCAATATATATGATATATCTTTGGATATATCTGAGTTTGTTTGAGTGAGATTCAGGCCAATTTACTCTGGAATTAGGATTAGGACTTCATTTTTCAGCTGAAGTCATAGATTATAATTTGAAGACTCTCTCTTCCTACACGGCCGCTGGCCTCTTTTCCAAAAAACTTCAGTTGAGCTGAAGATATGATGGGAGAAAAAGTGGTGGGGGCAGCCACAGCTGAGAACAGATAATAGCCATCGGGACATATGTGGCCCGATGGAGTCATGATGCTTTCATTAGGTGCCGCAATTTAAGTGCAGAAGGTGATCAGTCCGACAGCAGCTACTCTGACTTTAATGCGGTTCCATGTATGAATGTTATAATACAGATATACTACTAATGACAATTTACTCTCATCTGTGAACATGTATGTAAGATATGTTTAAATATAATTAATATAACATAATGCTCTAGCTTGATCGTAACAATAGATCTATTGAAATAAATTAGAATATCGTGTGGCTCTTAATTAGAAGTGTGTTTTGAAGCATTTTTTTATTGTTTGCATCCCAACTGGCTTGCTTTTATTTATATATTTTGCTAGTATTCCTCTCTCTTGAGGTAAATGAGATCTGTGTCTTACTCATTGCTACATAAATTGATCAAAATAATATTGTTTCCAGACCCTCTCTTCCAGGTGAGTGTACCTCTACTGAGAGTTACTGTCATTAGCTTCAAACAATAATAGCACCAACTACTCTCAACTATTGTGCATTCATGTTCCCAGAACTTTTCAGTCTGCCTTAACTCAGTCAATCACAGAAACACATGCCATAATCCTCAAGATGCCAAGATACACGAATTCTCTAGTAGACAAGATGAGAAGGCTGGATGATCCCGGGCAAAAGAATGCTGCTATTCATATTCTTGTATTCAGTGCACTAATCCCACAGAGACCATGATCCTATGATATGTGTTTGTGTGTATACATACGCACGCGCGTGCGCACGCGCACACACACACACACACACACACGCCATAATTTCTGTATTATGGAGTTTACTTTCCCTAGAGTAACAGAGAATTGATGTTGAGTATCTAAGCAAACTGATAACTTTTATCAGTATAGCTTCCCAGAGCAGTTTCTTATGCATTATCTCTTTGAACTCACAATATTTCTGTCTGATAGCCAGAGCAATGATTTTTATTTGACTGCTAGGCATTATTAAACTAAAGCTTAGGTAAATTTGGGGATCTGTCCAAATTCAGACAGTTAATAACTGTGCAGAGGTCTTTTACTCCTAAAAGTTCTTTTCATAAACTATTTTTCCTTAAAGAGAAAGGTCTCTGGATTTATTTCACTGCCTCCCTGCTCTGTTTTGGTCACATCCATGTTTTCTTATGTAATTTCAGTGAATTATCATAACAGGAATTCAGGCAGGGCCTCACATTTCCTGTCAACATATGTTCAAAAGGAATTGCTGATTAATCAGCTTTGGCTAGGTCTCAGTGCATACCATTGTTTTGTAGTCAGCTTCCTCTTTTCAAGAAAAGGAAGGATATGGGTCAAAGATACTTAAAAGCCACACTATTTATTCTGTTTGTACAAATGAGGGGAAGCTAACATAACAGCACACATCATCACCAAAGTGAATAGGAGCTGGCCATGTTAATTCCTCCCCTGAAATATATAACATGGTTATGATTTTGGAAATTATGCACAAAAAAGACTTGTTTCTTAAAGTTGGATTAAAAAGGTGCTGCTAAACAAGAGTATTTCTGAATAACTGTATTAACTGTATTAATGTTTGATAGTTGGGTACTGTGATGATAATAGTGAAGACAATCCTAATTTTGCTTCTGACTCCCAAGAATATCTTCCAGGATTCTGTAGCTTTCCTACTGTATCATGTCTCTTAGCTTTTCACATAGAGTTTCTTTCATTAGTATATAGAGATTGAGAAAACAGATTCTCTTTGAAAAAAATAACTTCTCTTTACAGTGTTAATTAAAATGTATTGAATAAGATAAAGCTAATTCATAGGCATTATAAAAGAAAAACATAATTGATTTTTATTAATATGTTTTCCCTTAAATTCTAGTCTGTCTATGAGTAGTAGTTTGGCTGAAGAGTGGAAATAGATTATAGTGGAAAGTGTTGCAAAAAAAATTCTCCTTGTTTCTATTCCTAAAATTAACATTCACTACACATCTTGGTCTTTCTATCTCTTTTCACTGTCCTTTAGCTCTAAGCACATTTGGGGCTCCTGTAAGGTGGATTCAAGATGGGGGTGAAACCTGGCAGATTGATTACCATGATAACTATTCTGCCAGGAAAGGGAATGGATATAGATGGAGTGAGCTGAAGCCAGACCAAAGATACGTACTGTACTCTTTGTCCTCTGGCCATCACTCATGCTTACTTTCAGACTCAAGACAACTAATTACATGTGAAAGTAAAAACTTTTACCATTTTTTTCATATACACAATGGAATATTACTCAGCCATTAAAAACCTGAAATCCTACCATTTGCAAGGACATGGATGGACCTAGAGGTTATGTTGAGTGAAATAAGTCAGACAGAAAAAAATACCATATGATTTCACTTATGTGGAATCTAAGGAACAAAAAGAACGAACTAATCAAAAACAGACTCACAAATATAGAGGAAAATTTGGTGATGGCCAGAGGGAAGGGAGATGGGGTAAAGGGTTAAAGAAGTACAAATTAGTAGTTGATAGATGGTTGTGGGGTTGGGGAGCACAGCATAGGGAATGCAGTTAGCATTAAAGTAATGTCTAGGTGGAGAGCCAGAGGAGAGAAATAGTAAGTAGGGGATCATTTTATAAAATACATAAATGTCTAACCAATGTACTGTATACTTGAAACTAATAATAAAATGAAATTTAAAATAAGAGAGAAAAAAACTTTTACCATTTTTACCATTTGCTAATATTTAAAGTTCTAAGTTATCTTATGTTTCCTAATATGGTTTATTTTGGTTTTATTGGTAGTTTTTTTTCCTTTTTATGCTGCTTATGATGAGGAATTTTATTATTTATTTAAAATGTTCTATTATCACAGAGTTTATCAAGCCAAATTTCTGTGTTTATTACAGCAAGAACTTTGGATTTAGTCATTGGGGACATTGATTTGAGAAGTTGAGTCATCGTGTAAAATTTAAAGATATATAACTAGAGAAAGAATGAAAGATAACTTGTTTAAGAACATTTTAAAGAGCAAATGGCCAGTTTTAAAACAATTCTGAACTAGTTTTTTTTCTCAGTATTAACTGTTTCCTAAAAGTATATCTTTTGGGGGGATGAAAGCACATCATATCAAATTGTAAGATGAATATTTTATCTTGTTTATAGAGATCTATCAGTTTTGTCCTAAAGTGATATCCATTATTCAATTTAAGCCTAAAGTATTTTCAGATTTCAGTTAAATAATTTAATAATAAACTGTTATATTCATATTGCTTTAATGAAGTCAAAAAGTATATATAATTTTAGAATTCCAATTTAAGCTTTAAAATTTTGAACTTAAAAACTATACATCCCTTCAGTAATGATCAGTAAAACAAACATGAGAATGAAATATGTACTTTGTTCTGCCTAGAGGGAGAGTAAATGGAGAACCGTCTTGTACCCACCAAGATGTTTGAGGGAAAAGACCCTGCATCTCCATTTTCCAGGGTTTTCTATATGGAACCCATCCTTATACAGAGTGAATGATAAAGTCTGACTCACTTTGGAGCTGCTGATCATCCCTAATTATACTGCCACTGTAGCATACCTATAATTAAGAAAGAATTAGGCTTTCGATTATAAACCACTATTTTTAGATTCTCACATTTTGATAATTCAAACTTCTCTCAATAAAAGAGGACAAATCTTAGATGAGTCTGAGTAGAAAATGATTTTATTGGAGCTATATGCATTGTGTTCCTACAGAGACAGATTTAAGGGATAGGAAATGGCTTTTATATATAAGCCTATCATTGGCCTGTCAATCCATGAAGCTCAATTATTACCTTGCAGACAAAAGGTGCTTTTTCATGCCTCTCAAGTCTCCCCACACTGCAATCCTGTATTTCCTCTGGTTCTCTCCTCTGGGAGGATAAGGAACAGAGTGTATCCTCTGAATAAATGATCTGATTTAGTTATGCTGACTTTGGAAGGAAAAGATTATAAAGCATTGTCAGAATAAAGGTTTTCCTTCTTATTCAACGAAGCTAATTATTCCATTCTCAGAAGATAAATGTGGTCTGATGGTAATCCATGAAACTCTACTGTTGTTACATAGCATTGGATTTTTCACAGAGTATACAAGTGGTATAAATGATAAAGAGTATAATGCAGATGTCCCTTACCTGAGTGAAAGGACTAGTCTAAAATTTTCCTTACATATATGTATGTACATATGATTTATGATCATATATAATCATATATGTGATTTACTATATAATAATCACAATCACCAAATAATTAAAATAATTTAAATCATACTTTTAAAGACAGCAACCTTTTTTAACTCCCTCTGTGGCATAAGATATACCTAATTATGGTTACATATAAAAACATTGATTGAAATAGAAATAAAAATGAGCCATTATAACATATTCCCTATAGAACTACAGTAAGTGCTATTTTATTAAAATTACAGTTTGTTCAAGTTTCTGCTTGTGTTCAGCAATAATACAACATGCTTTCTTTATTGATATTCTATAGAACAGATTTTCCCTCATTGATGATCGATCTCCATACTTATTTCATAATTTCTTGTATAGCTAATGATTTCTCTGTCATGGTTTCCTATATATCACATATTTCTATGCAGTCAGAAATATGTGTATATACTACTTTTGTATATATGAATATAGCTATATATACTTTTAGCTTTCCATATATAAGTACATATGCATATGTATTTTATATCTTTCAAATATTTTGGAGATGAAGTGGGCATAGCCATATTTTATATATATAGTTATTAATATCAATTAATATCAGAATAGACACTTTATGGACCTTTCATTCATGCTTAGCCATTGAAATGGCTTCAAAAATATTAGGCATTAAATAAATGCTAACGGTGAATAAATCAGCAATAAATAGCACTATACGGCTGTGTTGTAAGTCACTCGTGGCATGGTTAGTCATATATATTACAGATTTTCCATCCTTAGTTTTTTGGGGGAGCTTGATTATTGCATAACAATCTGCATAGCTGACAATTCTGCCTGCCCAAGGCTTCTCTAGATGATCCAGAATACATTGCAATCATTTCCTCTCTGGTTGGTAGTTTTCCTTTCTCTGACATTTTAATTTTTCTCACATTTTCACAGAACATCTGAGGACAGCATTAAAGTCTTAAAAATTTTAAGGACACATTTAGCCTAAATTGCCTGGGGGAAAGCCTGTATTATTTAAATTCAGCTACATGTAGCTAGTTTAACAGTCAAGGAAAGGTCAAAATTTTAGAGATTTTGCCAATGTTTCCTTTAAAAATTAGTATTCAGTTTCAAGACCTTGCAGTTCATTCAGTAGTTCCAAAATTCATAGGAATATAAATAACTGTATGAGAGACTATATTGAATCATGTTTTCTGTGATCAAAGTGCTATGGAAGGAAAAAGAAAGGGTATGTCTACTTGGTGAATTACGGTCATAGTACAAACTGGTCACCTCTCCCTGGGTAAATATGTTAAGTTGGTCATTCTCTTCTTCGCATGGCCATGCTCCACAAATGTCAGTGTGCTCTCCATCTGATCGTTTCATTTCCAGACCACTCTTGCAATATAAAGGGGAGATGAGAGCTCACATTATCCACTGGATGAATCATTTGACTCTAATCAGATTACAGGCAGCTTTCTAGGATAGTCTATATTAAAGAGAAAATGTTCCTTTCTACCACATCATCAGATCATGAGGACAATTATTCTAGCAGGGAAGATTCAAACAATAGAGAAATAATTTGAGATTAGTCTCTTATCTCGAAACTCTTCTAAAACTCCTGTTTAGATGCTTCAGAAAAGATGAATTTCGGTAGAAACCTGCGTAGGTACTTCAGATTACTTAGTGTTCAATTTGCTTTATTTTTGTGTTTATGTAAGAGAATCATTTCTGCTGGCTCTATCAGATGTCTCAAACTAGTTGCCATGGTAATGAACACAGTACCCGAGCTCTGCAGAGAAGAGAAATAGAATTGTGCAATCATTTAAATATACTGGAATTAAAATCTAAACTAAATATAAATATTGTTGATAAAATTTTGAGAATTCTTTGATTAGACTTCTGATATTTGAAGGAAAACTTGATACTAAAGTAATTTATAGTTCACATTTCCAGTATATATGGTCAAGATCATTTTGAGTAATTATCAGAAACAAGTTGCTAATAAAGTTGGCTGCTTATTTTCACAGAGAAATGAGATTTTAGAATGAAATGGCAATTGGGAAAATCAAGCAATGCCAAATAATGTCAGGGTCCCCAAAAGTGATCTTTAAGATTGCATTTAACGAAAGAAACAAAGAAACAAAATGCCAGGGGGAGAT
>NW_011888834.1:9188268-9189877 GCF_000151845.1 Pteropus vampyrus
TGAAGTCAAAAAGTATATATAATTTTAGAATTCCAATTTAAGCTTTAAAATTTTGAACTTAAAAACTATACATCCCTTCAGTAATGATCAGTAAAACAAACATGAGAATGAAATATGTACTTTGTTCTGCCTAGAGGGAGAGTAAATGGAGAACCGTCTTGTACCCACCAAGATGTTTGAGGGAAAAGACCCTGCATCTCCATTTTCCAGGGTTTTCTATATGGAACCCATCCTTATACAGAGTGAATGATAAAGTCTGACTCACTTTGGAGCTGCTGATCATCCCTAATTATACTGCCACTGTAGCATACCTATAATTAAGAAAGAATTAGGCTTTCGATTATAAACCACTATTTTTAGATTCTCACATTTTGATAATTCAAACTTCTCTCAATAAAAGAGGACGAATCTTAGATGAGTCTGAGTAGAAAATGATTTTATTGGAGCTATATGCATTGTGTTCCTACAGAGACAGATTTAAGGGATAGGAAATGGCTTTTATATATAAGCCTATCATTGGCCTGTCAATCCATGAAGCTCAATTATTACCTTGCAGACAAAAGGTGCTTTTTCATGCCTCTCAAGTCTCCCCACACTGCAATCCTGTATTTCCTCTGGTTCTCTCCTCTGGGAGGATAAGGAACAGAGTGTATCCTCTGAATAAATGATCTGATTTAGTTATGCTGACTTTGGAAGGAAAAGATTATAAAGCATTGTCAGAATAAAGGTTTTCCTTCTTATTCAACGAAGCTAATTATTCCATTCTCAGAAGATAAATGTGGTCTGATGGTAATCCATGAAACTCTACTGTTGTTACATAGCATTGAATTTTTCACAGAGTATACAAGTGGTATAAATGATAAAGAGTATAATGCAGATGTCCCTTACCTGAGTGAAAGGACTAGTCTAAAATTTTCCTTACATATATGTATGTACATATGATTTATGATCATATATAATCATATATGTGATTTACTATATAATAATCACAATCACCAAATAATTAAAATAATTTAAATCATACTTTTAAAGACAGCAACCTTTTTTAACTCCCTCTGTGGCATAAGATATACCTAATTATGGTTACATATAAAAACATTGATTGAAATAGAAATAAAAATGAGCCATTATAACATATTCCCTATAGAACTACAGTAAGTGCTATTTTATTAAAATTACAGTTTGTTCAAGTTTCTGCTTGTGTTCAGCAATAATACAACATGCTTTCTTTATTGATATTCTATAGAACAGATTTTCCCTCATTGATGATCGATCTCCATACTTATTTCATAATTTCTTGTATAGCTAATGATTTCTCTGTCATGGTTTCCTATATATCACATATTTCTATGCAGTCAGAAATATGTGTATATACTACTTTTGTATATATGAATATAGCTATATATACTTTTAGCTTTCCATATATAAGTACATATGCATATGTATTTTATATCTTTCAAATATTTTGGAGATGAAGTGGGCATAGCCATATTTTATATATATAGTTATTAATATCAATTAATATCAGAATAGACACTTTATGGACCTTTCATTCATGCTTAGCCATTGAAATGGCTTCAAAAATATTAGGCATTAAATAAATGCTAAC
>NW_011888834.1:9191439-9194094 GCF_000151845.1 Pteropus vampyrus
ATAAATGAAATTACCCATATATAATGCCATTATGCTCCAACTAGTTTTCTTACTAGTCCTTCATTCTTGACATGGCAAAAGAACAGAGACTTAGGCTGAATTCTTTTATATGGAACGTTATACCTTAATGATAAAGCAAATTTGATCTTTTCATCTAGAAGATTTAGATCAGTGTCTTTAAAATGCTTATTTCGGGATACAAATAAACTTTTCATATTGGGCTAGTAGTGTGACATTTGAGGGTAAGAAAGGTAAAACATATTGTAGTCTTTGATTTACCAAAGGAGTTTATACTGATAAGCCAAGGGACCTAAGATGTCTAATGTATATTAATGGTATTTTCACAGAGTATTCTGTGACTTTTGCTAACATTTCTCCTCTTATGTTACTTCCCCTGAGTTCCAAGGCTTTTTTAAAATTTGTTTGCCTATTTAAAAATCAAATTCAGTCCATATTTTTCTAAAATCAAATTTTCATAAATATGATTGTTAGGAGAAATTTAGTCCTTGTTTTGGGACTTTCTTATTTATTTATTTAATTTTTTGTAACCTCAGAGTACTGAAACAGCACTCTGAAGCCTAGCAGTTGGACATGCAGAAATATTTGCTAAAGTCATGGTATGTTGTGATAGAACATGATGCAAATGTCTAGTAGTGTTTCTTAAACATGTTTCTTAAACATGGTCATGTTTCCCTGAAAGTTCATTCATTCATAGCTCAAAAGAATCTCACAGCCTTTTAAATTAGAATAGTTAGCCAACATAAACCAATTTTGCCCATAATTGCATACATCTTTTATTTGCTTAGAAGCCCACACTTAAAATGCCCTATTCCTATAGATGTGTTATTGACATTGGATGAAGAAGCTCGAATGTTTTAGAAATAAACTCTCACATCACAGATAAATTCCCTCTGTCTGGTGATCTCTGATAGCACCTTTAAATAGAGGGCTTGGATTAAAAATTACCTCTCTAATTCTGTTCATATATGAAATATGACATTTATGAAGAATCAACCATACAAACTAATTCTGAATGTGTCTTATGAATATTACCTTGCCACTTTTCTTAACATCTATTTTCATTTTGTTATAGTTTTTGTTGTTATAGTTTTTAGAAAGTTCTTGGAAATTAAAACTTGCCTCCTTAGTATTTCCATTTATCGGTCTAAACTGTGATATTAGTTATTGCTTTCTTTTTCATATGACATGAAATACGTGAAATTTTCAAGCATCAAATACATGAAAATAACTATCATTTCTTCCTTAAATTTTCTCATCAACCTGCCTAAGATTTCTATATTATCTTACTCATTCTTTATTAAATTATGGTTTCGAGTCCTTCGTCCTGGTCTCTATACCTTTTGAACGTAAGTTTTCAGTGATATTCTTGAAGTATATTTAGATATAGGGTATAACTTGATCTCCCTGTAGAAGATCTTAGCTAGTATCCAAAAATTCAGATTTCAGTCTAGTTTCAACCTGGACACTTGAGTTCTTCAAGGCAACACAGTATTTGCATGAGAGAGAGAGAGAGAGAGAGAGAGAGACAGACAGACAGACAGACAGACAGAGAATGAGAATATGAATGAGAGAGAGAATATGAATGAGAGAGAGAACATGAAAGAGAATGGTGGGAGTGCGGAGAAAGAAAGGAAAAATAAAGGAATGCCTGCAGAGAATGTGCTCTGCATGACTGCAGTTGCACATCCATCCTCTATTACCTCATTCTTGTCTGTTTCACTCACTCGCTTTTCCTGCTTGGCCCTTGAGGTATTTGAAATTACAACTCTGTTATCTAGACTCTCTGACTTTATTTAAAACCTTCAAGTTTATTAGTTTCTGTGATAACCGCATCACATTAATAGCTTGCCCTAAAGTTGTTTACTGAAAAGCTGGGTGATTGTAATATGAATCATGATAAGCCTCACGTCTCCCATTCGGTGAATATGCAGTTGATTGAAGCCATATCACCTTGGTTTTGGCTTATTTGTGGAAGCCTGTAAAAATTGAAATATTAATTCTCTCATCTATTATAAAATATCTATAACCTTGAAACATTTGCCATTTATATCTTCATCCAAATTGACTAAAATACTAAACACAATGGAACTATGTAAAGACTCAGTGGTATTTGCATGTTAATAAATAGTAGCCAATACTATTTGGGCGTGATTGATATTTTAATCATAATCATAGCCCTAGCTCTTCATGTAATCCACACGGAAAACCCGAGATATTTTGTCAAATACATCGATGATACTCAAGATATTTTCTGTTCACAACAGCCTGGAATTAATCAATTGAGTAACCCTATTAAAAAATAAAAAATAAAAGATGTGATCATAAGGGATCACTTGCTCTTCCTCTTGCATTATCAAGTCACATTATATGCACGTGTGTGCACCTATACTTAATACAGAGATATGATTGGTAAGACATTTCATCAATGATATAATTTACCATTCATTCATAAGAAAATGAAAACGTATTTAAAAGCCAATTACATTTTAAACTTTCAAAACATTGTTTTCCAACAGAAAGTTAAAGGATATGATTCTATTAATAATATATGCATTAACCTGATATATTTTTCACAATTGAAAGTAATTTCGAAATGCCAAAAAGTACTTTGATGTGTAACTTAGCTTTACTTTT
>NW_011888834.1:9195074-9200074 GCF_000151845.1 Pteropus vampyrus
GCAATTTCTTAATTTTCCCTTTCTATTTATGTGCAGAGCTGAGGTCCATTTCTGCAGCTGCAGTTTTTTCCATCAGAGAAAATAATGAGCTTTTCTTAAAAAAAAAAATAAAAGTAAATAGTTTTTTACTTTTATTCATATGATAAAATGAATTTTATTATAAGTGATTTAAACAGACTCAGAAGAGGTCTAGGGATTTAATCATACATAATAATTATAATCGAAATTAAGAACCTTTGAAGGTTTTCTAAGTTCTCTCTTTCTTTAATTTTTGTAATGCTATTGTTGTTGGCGAATGAAGAGAAAAAATGGTACCAAAATGTGAAATAAGAGCCAGATTTCAAAGTACTTTTGTTTTCATCATTACATTGTTTTTATGTTTTGCATCATGTTCTCATCTCTTAAAAATGAATTTGTATATTGGAATATAGATACAATACTATGTGGGACTTCCACACACCAAAGTCATTCCTTGGCGTAGCAATTAAAGCCCCTGGAATGGGGACCAGATGGACCTAACATTTTACTTTTTTAAGAGTAATCTAAGTCAAATACTTTTCAAGTACGTCAAAGAGATAAATAATGTTCTATTTCAAAATTCTCGTTAACGAAAGTGCTTTTTATTGGGAGAGTCCCATTGAAACAAAATTATTTTCAGTGCTGGACAATAGCATGGAAGTAGATTTGGCTCTTATATCGACCAAGAGAATTCTATACTTATCTTCAAGGTTTTATTCTACCAGTGTCAGAGGAATAGTTCTATTTCTGGAAAGTTAATATCTCCATCTGGGCCTTTGACATCTCTTTCCAATTATCCAAGATGTTGCTCTAAAACTTATACTTTAATAATGTCTCAAGTCTTTTCATCTCCACAGGCTCCTTTTCTCTAGGTTTCAGTCTAGGCTCAGATTTGCTTTAAGTTTGAAAAGTCCTTGTGACTGCGCTTTTTATCTTCTATTTCTCTTCTTCCTTTCCCTTAACTGATAAGTTTATAAACTGTTTGCTAAAGTCTCCTTTTATCCATTCTGGACACTTTCTCCTTTATTCGTTCAAATCTGACCTCCCTTATAACTCTCTCTGAAAATTACCTTTCTAAAAGGGTCACTTAATGCCTTTATGGACAAATGAAATATTTTGTGTGTGTTTTGATGCTTGGTAAGAACTTTGCTACATTTAATATCATTGTGCAAAATTGTTTTGATACTTTTCTTCCATTAGTTCATGAAATCTTACTGCTTTTTCATATTTTCTCTTATTTCTCTAACCACTCTGTTCCTTTCTTTACTGACTTCTTAACTTCTGTCCAGACTGTGTACTAAGGCTACATGCTTTTCTCCTACTACAACCTGTTTGGTAATAGTTTTACAAAAAACAATTTCACGGTCTTTTCCTATTAAATACCATTCATATTCAATATGCATAACTATGCAAACTACTGAAGATGAAGCTTTAAATGTCAATATTATTTTAGCTTTATTAAAAGAGATGTTGAAGATGTGTTATCTGTATACAATGGAATATCACTTGGCCATAAAAAAATGAAAATTTTAATTTTATATTAGTTTCAGGTATACAGTACAATGGTTAGACATTTATATAATTTATAAAGTGATCCCCTCAATTACTCTAGCACCTATATGGCACCACACACAACTATTACAATAATATTGACTATATACCTATGGTATATTCTAAATCCCCGTGACTGTTTTTTTTAACTATTAATTTGTACTTCTTCATCCCTTCACCTTTTTCTCCCAGTCCCCTAACCCCCTTACACTCTGGCAATCACCAGTTTCTTCTCTGTATATGAGTCTGTTTTTGTTTAGTTTATTCATTTCTTTTGTTCCTTAGAGTTCACATTAAGTGAAACCATATGGCATTTATCTTTATCTGACCTATTTCACGGATCATAACACCCTCTAGGTCCATCCATGTCATTGCAAATTGTAAGATTTCATTTTCTAATGGCTGAGTAATGTTCCATTGTATATATGTTCCATAACTTTTTATCCAATCATCTGTTGATTGGCACTTACGTTGCTTCCATATCTTGGCCAAGAAATCTTACATTTGCAACAACATGGATGGACCTAGAGGCTATTATGCTAAATGAAATAAGTCAGACAGAGAAAGACAAACATCATACTTCACTTATATGTGGAATCCAAAGAACAAAATAAAGGAATAGACAAAACAGAAACAGACTCATGGATACAAAGAACAAACTGATGGTTGCCAGATGGGAGGTGGGGTTAGGGGGATGGGTGAAAAAGGTGAAGGGATTAAGAAGCACAAATCAGTAGTTACAAAATAGACATGAGGATGTAAAATATAGCATAGGAAATATAACTGATAATACTGTAGCAACTATGTATGTTGCCAAGCGGGTACTAGACTTATAGGAGGGATTGCTTTGTAAATTATATAAATGTCTGACCACTATGCTGTACACCCGAAACTAATATATAAAATAATATTGAATGTAAACTATAATGGAAAAATTAAATTAAAAAAATTAAAAAGAGATGTTGAAGATGTTGAGATGTTGAAGACTACTTAATAATGATGCACAATACAGAAACTTACAAGGAATGCTCAACTTCAAATACTGATTCCCATGATTCAGTTTGACTATCTCTTATGTTGGAAATTACATCTAAATAAAGATGGACGACAGATACACCCTACTGGGGGGAGGAACCATATCACTAAAAGTTAAAATTCTACTGTATGCTAGTGAATTTTTAAAATTCTGATCACAAACAAGTAACTATAATTCAGAAATAGACAAGCATTATTGTGAGGATTATGGATTTGTAAACAGCAAAGAATAATGGAATGAGACGTAAAGCCTTTTTGAAATTTTTTTATTTTTTTTGTCTACCAACTCTCATGGTTTCGAGTGACAGTTTGAATGTCTGCTGACATCCATAATGAAACAATGGGATATGCTATGAATTCCATAAAAAAATAATCAGATGAAATCTAAAGGAAGGACAATTAACTTTTGTCTCAAATACAAATTTTTATAGAATGTCAACCAAATGGACTAGAAAATAAAGGTTATTAAGTCATACTATGACACTCTAATATTTATATTTAGGAGGCTTTAGGCTGTTCTTCTACTCACAGATAGAATTACCTTCTTATTAGTGGTTATACTACCTCAGACGTAATCGTTCTAGAAAAAAGGGGAGGTTTTCATGAAAAGTATCTCTATTCATATTTGAAGTGAAATCTAGAGATTATCACAATGGGGAGCACAGTTCAAAAAAAATCTACTAATGCATTCTCGATGTAAAATCATGTCAGGTATTTGGAAATCTCTATGTAGATAGTTGGGATCTCATTTATATTTGGACATTACCTAGAGCTCTCATTCTAGCAAAAAATAAATGTTCTGCTGACAATGTGAGAAGATATTTTGGTATTTTATTAGAAATTATGGGGTAAATAAAGTTTTTTTTGACAATGAACTGTATAAGAATTAATGCAGCACATATGTGTCCTCCTAATTCTTGAATAAGGGTGTTTCATGAGGATAATAACCCTTTCCTTTAAAAAGTCATTTTTTTTCCTAAGGATGAAAAGGCTTATTTAGCTAGTAGAAAAATTAATGCCTGTATTACTGTATATGATTAAGAAATAAAAGCAAATTAAAATGACTACTGGCTTCTCTCCAGAAGAGGAAGCCATCTTTTTCTTAGATACAATTGCATCAGATGTGTGCGGTTTATAAGGAACTTTTTCACAACGAGGCTAGAGAATAAGCATATTTTCTCTTTAAGCAGATATTGAAATTTCACACTATTGTCTGTGATCTATTAGTCAAATCTATGTCCCTATCAATAATACCGAACTATGGAAAGGGATCGGAAGAGCCACGTTCAGAGTCTCAACTCCATAGGAAACATAAGAAATTTGAGAGTGTTGTCTTGACCAAGCTGTCACTTATCTTCTCTTATCAAGGCAACTCTTATCTTCTCATCAAAATGTGATGTCAAATGCCAATCTGAGGAAATTAACTTTATCATGTTTCCTGAAAGAATAAATAGTTGTCCTTGATTTAACCTGTTAACGTAAAAAATACAGTCTTCCTTGGCTTAGCTGTAGTTGGCTTAGCTGTAGTTGGGTCCTGGTGGAGCTTTTACACTCATAGTTGTGCTTTCACAACAGGGGAAGAAGCCAGATTTACTCAATAATGAAGCTTCGAATCTGTCACTTCAAGAAGGGGCATTGTTTAAAAACAGCAATAGCTTTAAGAGTGGTTTAGAAAAAATATTAGATGATGGAAATATTACTGATAAGTAAGGAACTTTTATAAATTTAGAATGAAAGTATCCCATCTGAGTCTTCTCTATATAGACCGCTGGTCCAGAGTCTGTGTCTACAGCAGTCCCCACTCAGGTGGAGATAATGAAGAAATGAAACCAACATTGAAATACCTCTTACTGTCATGTGTATTATAAATTTCAGTAATACAAACCTAATCTGTATGTTATTTACATTTGACCCTGATTTTCACTAAAATAGAGTGTTTTATATATGTAAAGCTGCCCTAATCCCTAGGGCAGTATTCTAAACAAATTCAGAGTTACATTATGTCTGCTTTTAGTGAATTGATTTATCCTTGCATTCTCTAAGATAAAGGTTATATATTTTTAAATTCCTTAGGGTAAAATACAAACAAAAAGGCCTAAAACCTCATGAATCTTAAAAGTAAGCTTTCAATTTCAAATTTCCATTTCAAATCGTCTATATTAGAATAATAAAAGGGGTTATTTAGAGTCACCTTCCCAAAGGGATTAAAGTCATTGAGCAATTCGTGAGTAGAAAAATAAGCAGACATTCAAAAGCGATGACTCTCCAACTCTATACTCAGCTTTCTTTTTCACTCTGAACAAAATATTAAATAACTCCTTTGATGTCTACCTTTACTTTTGAGTCAATTAATTTTTAAGATAATATTCTCTCATTTATACTGCTTCCATAGCCTT